>NC_135397.1:16490261-16615261 GCF_051989625.1 Stigmatopora argus | reverse complement strand
ATATATATATATATATATTCATTCCCCATCTTTGAATTAATTAGGACTGATTGGTTAGCCCACTTAATTAGACAGCACTTTATCTGTATTGCTGAAACTAAACGCCAGGCAGCCTGGCAAATTAATGTTATTTGTCACGAGAGCAGCCAAAAGTTTTAAAATAGCCTTTTAGAACCGTCGCTCTGTTTGATGTGAGAAATTAACTTCATTTTACATAATTTCGATGCAGTATATTAAAAATACTTCATATTATGAAAGTTGGCAAAAAGTAGAATATAAAACGAATCAACACAGTATCATTGTCGGATCCTTTAAATTTGTTAGTATTTGTATTATTAAAAAAACAAATGTCTCATATTCCTAGGACTGTGTGACGCATAAATGTTCTACTGGGAATGTCTAATGCATCATGAGGCCACCAGAGGGGCCTCTTGCGAGGTGAATTATAGTATGTCTCTGGGCATGATGGTGAACAGTACATACAGTGTCTGTTGACATTATTTATTTATCTGTCTGCATGTGAAGTCTTTGTCACAGATGGAGGGATTTTCTTTACACCCTTCTGTGTTTGTGAGTGTGAGGTAGTGCAAAATAAAACTTGACCAAACTATCACATATTTCCTTTACCACCCATCAACCAATCCATACAAAATAAATCTGTTTCAGCATGACGTTTTGAAAACAAAAAAGTTCAGTGATTCATTGCCGTACTAGTTTGAAGTACAAGACTTTGACTGGCTCACAGGACAAACATATTAGACCAGACTGGGATTAATTGCAATTGTGAGAATCAGTAATATATGATGTCATTGTTTTTCTGGAAGAATTAATACAGACACACTTTCAAAAGCGTGACCAACTTCATTTTTGTAAATCATTAATTACGCTGTACAATTTCTTTAGGTGTCTATTTATATCCATAGAGGCACAGTATTGTATGTCTTTGACAATATGGTGCAAGTTAAAACCTCAGTGTCAGACATGAGGTGAGGCAGTGAATGGGAGTTCAATGTAAGACTAAAACTGTATGTGCTTGTGTGTGTGTGTGTGTGTGTGTGTGTGTGTGTGTGTGTGTGTGTGTGTGTGTGTGTGTGATGAGCAGCAGGTAGCTGCCACTCTGTAGTCTTCCTCTGGGTATGGCTGCCCTCCCCTTAACCCCCAGAGCCTTGCATCCATCAGCAGCCCAGCAGGGGGCAAATACCCTCCCCCTTCTGCTACTGCTCTATAGCTACTTTATGGTCTCTTGCCACACATGACTAGGTTCCTCAAGGACAGTTATGGAAATAAATCATTGATTCATTCATATTTGACAGACAAAATAGATAATAAAGAATCGGCTTTCATCCTGTCATTTTTTTAATGGAATTACTCAAGACATAATCTACATTATGTCTTTTCGACAATAAAATTGGGAACCTTTGTATTTTTAATGAAAGATTTAAAGTTAAGCTCCATCATAAATCATGTCCCTCTCTTGCCTGAATGTTGTGTCATTGTCATTTTGAGAAGGTCCAAACAAGAGTGAATTGCAAAATAAATCTCATCTCATTTTCTGAACCGCTTTATCCTCATTAGGGTCGCGGGGGGTGCTGGAGCCTACCCCAGCTGACTCCGGACCAGAGGTGGGGGACATCCCCAATCGGTGGACAGCCTATCGCAGGGCACAAGGAGACGGGCAACCATGCACACACACACACACACATTTTTGGAATGTGGGAGGAAACCGGAGTACCCGGAGGAAACCCACGCAGGCCCGGGGAGAACATGCAAACTCCACACTGGTAGATGTGACCTGGATTTGAACTCAGGACCCGAGAGCTGTGAGGACGTGCTAACCACTCGTGCCACCGGGCCGCCCCTACAAAATAAATGTCATTTATCATTGTTGAAAGGATAGGCAGCCTGGTGGATGAAAAGTTAGCGCGCGCCCTCACAGTTCGAATCCAGGTGTGTGGAGTTTGCATGTTCTCCTCAGGCCTGCGGGGTTTTTCTCCGGGTACTCCACTTTCCTCCTACATTCCAAAAACATGCATGGTAGGCTGATTGGCTAAATTGCCCCTAGGTATTAATGTGAGCATGAATGGTTGTCCATATCCTTGCGGCCTGCTCCCGTCCCGAAGTCAGCTGGGATAGGCTCCAGCACCCCCCACGATGCTTGTGAGGATAAGTGCTTCAGAAAATGAGTGAATGGATGAATTGTTGAATGTAAAGATTTACACGTGTTTTATATTTCAAATAAAAGTAGTCATACATTCTCTTCATAAGGGCATTTCATGACCATGGACAATGTACATAAATATAAAGAAAAAACAACAACAATATAATTACCAATAGAACTGCTATTAAAGAAGGATAATCAGGTTTACAGATTCCCTTCATATGAGATCGAAGGGGAGGTGAGAGCAATCTCTGGTGGGTTCTGATCTTTCTGTTTAAGTTGTTCTATAATTTAATTACAACATATATGTTTAACGACTGAATTGAATGAGCTGATTTTCCAAATCTGTGGGTGTCATCAAATTTCTGGCAGGGGTGGTTTAAGATCACCAGTGTTTCTCTGTCATGCACACACGCACACACATGCGTGCGCACACACATGCACACTCAGACACACACACACACACACACACACACACAGCTATCTAATTACACACTTACACACACGCTGGTCTCAAATTGAAGTTGTCCTTTGACACATAGATGGAGCCAGAACTGCTGTCATAGGCTCAGGTTGATGCAAAGATCGACAAAAAAATCTATTGCGATCCTCACGTGTTACATTACTTGAGTTGTTACTTGGAGATGACCTTAGTTGCTGCACCAAAAGTTCCTGCTTCTAAAATTTCTGAAAATCTGAAATTTCCATGTCTGTTACTTTTTTCTGTGATTTTTTTTTTGATGATGATGTACAGCACTGGTGTCAAACTGATTCCAGAAAGGGCCAAGAGGGTGCAGGTCTCCCTCCCTACCGAAACAGCGCAGACAGTTAGGCCAATGAGGAAATCTGCTGGAAGGAGCCGCACCTGACGTCAATCAACAGATTACAGTTGCAAAAGAACAGATTGCTGAATAGATGTCGTCTTGTTGGGTTGGACCGAATACCTGGACCCACTCGGCCTTTTCTGGAATGAGTTTGACACCTATGATGTACAGTGTAGCAAAACAAACTCCTGTTGATTATCATCTTTACAGTATTAGCCCAAATATAAGACGACCGAGATGGTGGCGGGGCATAATGAGGATGTAATTAATGATAATAAGTGAATCTTTGTAAACATTCATTCATTCATCCTTCATACCGCCCATCCTAGAAAGGATTGCGGGGATTGCAGGAGTCTATCCCAGCTAACTTTGGGTGAAAAGCAGATTACACCCTAGACTGGTTGCTAATCAGCCATAGGGCAAACAGAAAGAGACAGATGACCATTCGCACAATCATACTGCCAACAGCGGGAATCGAGCCCGCCGCACCCGGCCCGAAGTTACTCGAGTGAACCACTGCACCATCAGGCGGCTCTCATTAGAATAACATACTTTAAATTAGAAGGAAATTAGCACAATGGAATCATGGTGATAGACTTAATTTGGGGATTCCCTGTGTGGAAATTTATAAAAATGGTAATTAAATGATGAGCAATTGACAAGCTTTTTTCTTTTTAATAAAAAGATCCTTTCTGACATACAGCTCATAAAATGTCATTTTTAATAGATAATGATGATTATTTTGTGATAACAATGAATTATTATTCTGAAGTGTTAATGGATTGTAAATGATTTATTTCTGAATCTGGCTCTGCAACTTCCAATTTGTGGACATGACAAATACGATCTGAGAGTTTCACTTGTCTTCCAGACAAATTGATGCACTAGTGTTAAAGTATTTGATTTCCCAGTCTAGAGAATGAACTCACCTAACCTTCTCAGAACATGCCTTTTCTCTTGCAGGACCTTATCAGCAGACTGAAATAGCAAGGAAGGTTCACATTGAGATTGGTCTTGACACCTTTCCCATCTGACTACATAGATACTCTTTGGTGGAACTGTATTTGCAATGGATTTTTAAAAACGTACTAATTGATATGTGATGTGTCCTGTAACATACTCTGTTACTCTTAGGATTCGCGGTGGCGGAAGGAATCCGGGAGCAGACACATGGGAGGCACAGGTAGGGGTTGCAATGCATTTATTAAACAAGGGCATGAGAGTAGCTGAGCAGTCAGTTGGAAGCTGCCAGTGAGGCATTTTGGCATTCTAATATTTTAAGTTTACAGACAATTTGACATGTTTGGATGAAAATTATGTAGTTTTTTGTGCTAAGGGACAATCATCCAGAGTTGTCTGGTATGATAATTACACGGCAATTTTTTTCTTGATATTTCTTACATTTTTCTGATGCTTAATTATCATCTACCCACTCTGATAAAATATTTGTACCATTCTTCAAGAATTGTGTGTAATGAATTTGAAATGTAAGAAGTGTTTATGTGGGCTGCCAAATACAAATAAAAAGAGATTGTTATTAATAATTAATGGTTGGGGGAAAGGTCTTTGTTTAAATACATATTATGACCTACAAAACACAATGCACTGTGTTTATTTCTCACTTCCTGAAGCAAAAAAAAGACTGTTCTCACAGTGTGTGTGTGGTTGTGTGTGTACATTGGGGGTGGGATCAAGCTGTACAAGTTTATTCATCTGATGTGACATTAGGTGGCTCTGTGACAGGAGCTGTCACTGAAATAGCAAGGGGGGTCCTTATCAATCAACCCCTCCCCTCCAGCCGCCAATCAAAGCTCCAAACTACAGCAACCTAATCCTTTAATCTAGACCAGGGGTGGGCAAAACGGTCTTCGAGGGCCGCTGTGGGTGCAGGTTTTTGTTCCAACCAATCCAGCACAGACACTTTGACCAATTATATTTATGCAGAAAAAGAGAAGCCCCTGACTGCAATCCACTAATTGCACTTGTAAGACATCAGATTGGTGAAAAGGTGTCCTCTTTATGGATTGGAATGAAAACCCACACCCACTGCAGCCCTTTGTGAATTAGAGACAGTTGTCGCATCGCCCTCCCACAAAATCTGAGTCTGCATATTACAATGACATGCTAATTGCTCTTTGAATTTTTATCTTGAAGTCTGTATTTCAGGAAAAATGAACATCCGATCTTTTTAATTTTGAGACCACTGTCAAAATTTTGGCCATTCAATTCATTCAACATTCAGAGAGTTATAACATTATGTGTACAAATATTCATTCATTCATTTTCTGAACCACGTTATCCTCATAATAAAAATAATAATAACAATAATAATAATAATCAGACATAGGCTTTGTCATCATCATTGACTCGACAAAAGCCTAATTGTCATCATACCCAGAAACTGCATATGACGAAATTGGTAGTGCTTCTCCATAAGGTGCGTTTCCTGGCAAAAGACCCAAATAGGTGAAAATAATTTCAGACACGTAATTTGGCATTCTGCCGTGATGGATACATCGCATCACCCCCGAGCGGATCACTTATCATCAGGGTGGTGGAGGTGCTGGAGCATATCCCAACTGACTTTCGAGCACGAGGCAGAGGACACCCTGATCGGTGGCCAGCCGATCGCAGGGCACGAGGAGAGAGACAATCATTCATGCTCACACTCATACCTTGGGGTAATTTAGAGTGTCCAAACAGCCTACCATGTATATCTCCATGCAGGCCCGGGGAGAACATGCATACTCCACACAGGTGGACCGACCTGGATATGAACCAAGGACCACAAAACTGTGAGGCCGACATGCTAACCACTCAGCCGCCGGGCCACCGTGTACAAATATGCTTTATGAACATTTGCGTTTGATGAGTGTGAATGAATTATTATGAATGAAGAAGTCCTCTTGTGGTTAAAACAAACAAAACAAATGATATCTTGAAAAAATATTTCTAGTGTCACAATCCTATACAATGTCAAACAACATTGTTTTAAAAGGCTGGAAGATTAATTAAACAGTCCTAAATGATCACATTCAACTGTAGCGGGTTAAAAAAAAAAGTGAGTTAGAACATTTCATTCAGAAATTATATAAACTCTCAAGAAAAGCACACAAATGAGCAGTATCCCCTACTTTCAAGATGGCAATTTTGATTCGATTCCTAGCATTTTTTACTTAACCATTTGCAGGTTAATAGTTATGCCATATAATGTCTAATACAAAAGTATTGCTTTGGCGTTGTCCGGTGTCAATTCATTGCCAAACAACTATTTTTTTAACAGAGGAGAGCAGCCACGCACTTTCATCCAGGCTGTAGCAATGTGTTGGAGGATAAAGTACTTTGCTGCTATCTCGTGGCAACTATAAAATATTACAAACATTAAGCGCCTACATCACTTATTCAGATATTTTCTGTTTGCATCATTGGTCGTTCCCTTCCCTACAGAGAGGGATCCAGAAAGAAATATATTGAATATGTTAACACTATAGAGTTCTGACTCACACCCTGAATCCTAGATTTCTACTTGCTTGCACGCAGAACAGTGAACACCTTTGAAATTGATTCCAAATGTGAAAAAAATGTAAAAAAAAAAAAACATCCGTTTTTATCAATATTTACTTTTTTTTTGTATATAAAATATAATAGTGTAATCGAATCGCTGCCTCTGTAGTCTACAGGGCCTCCCAAAACTGAATGATCACACAATCACTTCATTATTTCCATGTATGATTGCCTGGGGGTCCCAATTGAATAACTGGGGACAGCAATCTGTCACCCACGGCCCGTTGTATGCCACTGCAGCACTCTGAATTTAATTAAATTTAATTCAAAACTAAAATCTAAATGTTGCCACTATGTCTCAATAGTGACAGTTACCACAAGGATTAGGGCTTCTTTATACATCATGACGCTCCAACCACATAAACGTGAAGTGACAGTTTTGACTGACAGATGAGGTGGGACAGGAAGCTACTTGGATTATCATGTTTTCAGATGATGTTGTGATCTGCAGTGAGACCATGAAACAGGGAAAGCAGAAATTAGACAAGTGAAGGTCTGCTCTAGAAAAGCAATGCTGGAACTAGTGTTTAGGTTACATAACGAAATTATTTTTTTGCTGAAACTTCTAACGCAACGCCTTACATTTTCTCAATCTGTAATGTGCCTATAGTTATTGGACGAGTATTAACTTTGTTACTTATCTTACGTGATCCAAAGGAAAAGTTTCCCTGTTATCTCATCTCCCATCTCATCACATCTTCTTCCGCTTATCCGAAGTCGGGTCGCATTTTGACGGGCCCTGAACAATACCTGCACCAACCCTCAGAACACACAGTCACATTCTTTATCAGTGTCTGAACACTCTAAATTGCCCCTATGTATGAGTGTGAGCATGAATAGTTGTCTGTCTCCTTGTGCCCTGCGATTGCCTGGAAACCGCTTCAGGGTGTCCCTTGACTGGTGCCCAGTTATTTGGGATATTTTGGCCTCAGCACCCCCTGTGAGCCTTGTGAAGATAAGTGTTTCGGTAAATGAATGGATGAATGAATATGTAAGAAAAATCTCACACACAAGCGGATACACACGTGCGGACATGCACCCCCACACTAATACTCACACAAACACTTGCAAAATAGTTCTTTCAGGACAAGGACAAGCAACACTCAATCAAGGAACTGCAAGTGAAATAGTTGTTAACTGATCAATCACCTACTAGTGAGACTCACACACAAATCCATCTACAAATTGATAATGTCCCTGTTGTAACCCTCCAACCCCCATATGCACATACCATTTAAAAGTTTTCAATTTCAATCGAAGGAACATGGATGGATTTTTTTGTATGTATCCAGTATATATGTATAAGTGAGCAAAAAGTATTCATACAGATTTTCCTCCTTGATTTAACACAACAAACTACATAAATACAATTAGAGGAGCTATTCTTGCTTGAGGCAGCCCGTTGGACACGTGGTTAGCGTGTCGGCTTTACAGTTCTGGTCGTGGGTTTGATTCGAGGTCTGTCATCACTCTGTGTATAATTGCATGTTCTCCACCTGTTTCCTCCTACATCCCAAAAACAAGCAGGGTAGGCTGGTTGAGCACTCTAAATTGCGCCTAGGTATGAGTTTAAGGGTGAATGGTTGTCCGTCTCATTGTACCCTGCAATTGGCTGACTTGGATAGGCTCCAGCACCCCCACGGCCCTTGTGAGGATAAGCGGTTCAGAAAATGAATGGACACATTTCAAATCTATACAGAAATGATATTAAATTTTATTATTTTTGTTTCATGGCAAACTTTGCAATGTTACCAAATATTGTTTCATTGGAAGATTTAATGCGATAATGTCATAAAATAGTTGATTCACGCACTTTGTTCTTAAACTTTAAAGTTAGGGAAACCTTGTTCCACTGTTCAATATTAATCACTTGGACAAACAATGTACGCATTATCTTCTTTTAATTCTATAATTAATTTAATTAGTGCTGCCCGGCAGACAAGTGGTTAGCGCGTCAGCCTCACGGTTCTGGGGTCGTGGGTTTGATCCCTGGTCAGTCCTCACACAAGCATGTTCTCCCCAGGCTTGCGTGGGTTAGGGTTTCCTCCCACATCCCAAACGCATGAAATGTAAACTCATTGAAGAGTCTAAATTGCCCCTAGGTATGAGTGTGGCCATAAATGGCTGTACGTCTCCTTGTACCCTCCGAAAGGCTGGCGAACCAATTCAAGGTATCCCCCGCCAAGTGCCCTTAGTTAGGGATAAGCTCCTGCACCCCCCATAACCATTATGAGGATAAAAGGTTAAAAAAAATGAATGGGTGATTGTAATTAGTGTACAATGACTTCAGCGATAACATAATTGCAAGCAGAGTGAAACAACTCTAACACCACTAATCTTGTAACTGACATTCTTGCAGTGGTCTGATATTTCTAAACACTGGATCATTATGCTCTTCACAATCAACAGCATACTGTACAAAATGTTTCTACATGTTGGTTTTACCACTGTCTCAAGACTTGCAGATTGACTCTGACAAATACCCTTGCTATGGATGCAAACCAATGTATATTGACCCAGTCTGCTCGTCCTTTAACGTAAAATTTAAGTTGCTGATTTAATTTTTAAGGCATATGACTGAGCGGTTATATAAACACCTCTTTTTTTATAGTACATTCATTTTTTCAACCATAGCAAAGTGATTAAAGTCGCTTCCACTGTGGGGGCTCTATTTTATTTTATTTGGCTGTAGCCTCCTTGAACATGACCCTGAAATCTTTTTTTTCACTACCTGGAGGGTTGGGGGAGTGCTGGAGTGTATCCCAGCTATCAACGGACAATAGGTAGGTCACACCCTGAATTGGTTTCCATCCACTCACTCACACATGCATACCTACTGGCAATTTGGAGTTTTCATTCAACCTACTATGCATTTTTTTTCTTTTTGGGGAGGACGCCGCAGTGCAAAATAAATAGATAAAACAATTGACAGCTCAATGTGACAGTGGTAAATATTTCCGCCTCACAGTTCTGAGAGCAAGGGTTCAATTTCAGGCTCTGGCCTTCCTGTGTGGAGTTTGCATGTTTTTCCCCAGGTACTGTGGTTTTATCCCACATCCTAAAAAATACGCACGGTAGCCTAATTAAACACTTTTCTGTAGGTATTAGGGTGTGGATGAAGGGTTGTTTAGCTCGTGGACAGAGATTGGCTGGTGACTAATTCAACCTGTACCCACCTTATTGAGCAGTTGGGACAGGCTCTAACCCCTCCGCGATCCTCATAAGGATAAGAGGCATTTAAAATAATCGAATGGATCAGTTTATTTTATTTATTTATTTTTATTACATTTTTCTATTCTCCACTACCGGTACAGCTGGAATCAAATCTATAGCGTACATCTCACGACCATTCCTCTTAAAATATCCAGTGTTTGTTTTTGTCAGAACAAAGCAAGGGAAGTCAGAGTTCAAAATACATCGCCAACATTTTAAATACTTTATTTGCTGTTTATTTTTACCTACTTACCCCCTTATCCCCTTTTTTCTATTGAGTGGTGGTACATATGGTATGTGCTGGAAGTTGACAAATATATTCTTTGTCTTAACGTATGTCTGGCTGTACATAACAAATATGATCTGTCTTAAATCACAGTTTGACCATTATGGTAGCACCTGGTGATCTACTTATTCCACTCTTTTTTTCATATTAATGGCTGTAAAGGCTATTTGCAGGGTTGACAAGGACAACCGGAGGATGTCAAGGAACAAACATACTGGCCCCAACTGGGAAATGGTTGTATTGTTATTCGTAGAAGCGGACACTCAGGTTTCTCTTTTGAGTGCTAGGTGGTATCCACCATTTCAGGTAGTTGCGAACTGCCGCTACTTGTTAACATGAGGGTATAAAACACAATGGATTACAATGACTTCAAATAAGTTTCAAGGTAAACATCCCATGCACCTGAAAAGGGCCAAGCCCATCAAGCAAGCACAGACTCTCCAGGCTACCATGTGTATTAGGCTGTGTATTGGTGTATTTGTTTCTGGGTTTCAACCATCGTAAATGACATGAGTAATAAATAACAAGCCTCAGTATCACACACTCCAGTAAAAGAAGACCTATGAGATGAGGATAGGAATGAGGTGGGTGATTGTGGGGCTATAATGTTTAGATTAAACAGAAAGAAGGTGGTAACCAGTCTGAAAATGACTAATATCGACCTATTGTACACAAGCAATAATTTTGTTTTATAACTCCAGAAACAAGTTTGGGAAATGCGATTAAAAGAATTAATCAGGCTGAGCTAAAAACAGGACATTTGCCTAATTCAACTACTATTCTCCCCGGGCAAAAATGTTATACCAGTACTTCCTGAAACAGGCTCATTGAATAAATCCTTGGTAATCTCTAGCGGCTGTGCTTATTTGATGCATAGGATCAAGATGGCGAAAGATTTGATAGGGTAGAATGATAAACAGATAGACAGACAGATGCTTGGATAGACACAGATATAGATAGAGAGACCTCTCTAACAGCCTTTTTTTATTAACCCCGTTCAAAAATTACACAGTCCGCCGTGCACGCAAAAGCATGAAAAATAAATGACTACACATGATCAGATACATTATTCTAGGGTGACCATATATTGATTTCCAAAAAAAGAGGACAGAAGACGTAAATCATCCTCACCATTAATTCAATGATCCTTTATTTTTTTTATTACTATATTTAAAGTTAGCGGCCCAGTAGAGGAGTGATTAGAAGGTTGGCCTAACAGTTCTGACGCTGAGGGTTCAATCCTCGTTTGGACCTTCTAGGTAAAGTTTGCATGATCCCTCTGGACCAATTCAAGGTGTCCCCGGGCATGTTAACTCTGGTAATGGCGATTCAAATTGTAATCCTTAAACACAGCGATCTGTTCTCAGCAAATTAAACACACGGCTTTATCACTGATTTCAGTATATATATATATATATATATATATATATATATATATATATATATATATATATATATATATATATATATATATATATATATATATATATATATGGCGGGCCGTCAGGGCCTTCAAGGCCTTCTCTGCTGGCCTAAGAAATATCTGAATCATATTATATTTTGTGCATCAATACTTATTATTCCAAATGGTCTGTTAGCTTCCTTTCATTGCTTTTCCCCCTGGTTGCACTGCTTCCAGATGTGTGTTTTCATATTGAAGCATTTAACCAATCACATTTCAGCCATTATTTGTTGCCAGATCAGATCTGCCTCAAAGCCTTCACAATCAGTTCTCACGGGCTCTGCTGCATTAAACTAGACTGTTGCTTTTAACCAATCAGATTTCGAGTTGGCAACCCCACAATGATTTTTCATAGGCGTTGGCATTTTGCTGGCTGGGACATGTCATTGCTTTCACAAACTATGATTGGCTAGTAGGCGGGCCAAAGCAGTACTCGAGGCAGCCGAGATCGCAAACTCCACCCACTATGGCCGACAGAAGCAAAAACAAATAGATTCTGTTTGCTCACAAAGCTATTTTCCAGACGGACTTTTTCAGAAAAAATGGACATCATTAAGAAAGGGCGGTCAACTCCGAAGCTAGCAAGCCTGTTACAGCCGGGAAAATGGTGTGTGGGGCACTTTCAGCGCGCTAACTTAGCTCCACAAGAAAATAGTATATTGTTGTGTTGATTTAATGCTATTTTCAAAACAGACTATGCTGGAAATATGACAGGACAGGCTCGACTTTCATCATTAGCTTCGATGGCGATAGGAAAGAAGGAAGAAAGAAAGGAGGATGGATATTGTGTAAAAAGGATTTTTGGTGAGTAAAATTCCAAATATGGCTATATTCCTAAATAATATTTCAATTGTGGGCCAAGTTCTGATATCTGAAAAGCTCCAGTGTTTGTATTTAAGCTCCAGTGTTTGTATCACAAAATGCTGCTAGGAAGTGGATTTTACCCCAGTTTAATTTTTGACGTTTCACCATTGACGTCCATCGCTGTCTTTTCCCGGGAAAAATCACCCCCCTGGCTTTTTCTAATGCCTCAAAAGCTCCAATATTTGTATTCAATCAATAAATGATGCTAGGAAGTGGATTTTACATAATTTTAGTGCATTTTTTGTCATTTCACGTATGGACGTATCGACGTTCATCGGTGTCTTTTTACCGGGGAAATGATACTCCGGGCCCGGTTCTGATGTCTAAAAAGCTCCAGTATTTGTATTTAATCAATAAATGCTGTTTTCGGCTGGATTTTACCCCATTTTCGGGCAATGTTTGCCCATACGCCATTGACGTTCATCGCTGTCTTTTCCCGAGAAAATCACCCCTTGGCCTGGTTTTAATGTCTGAAAAGCTCCAGTATTTGTATTTAATCATGAAATGCTGCTAGGAAGTGGATTTTACCCCATTTTTGTGCATTCATTTATTGATTATTTTTTTTATGTGTCGCAGCTGTAGCTGCAGTAGAGGTTTTATAGCCATAAAATAGTTTTTGAGGGTTGGATTGATACGTTCAAGGCGCTACCAGAAAATGCACCGCCCGTCACTGATATATATATATATATATATATATATATATATATATATATATATATATATATATATATATATATATATATATATATATATATATCAGTGGCGGGCGGTGCATTTTCTGGTGAGAAGATTGGTTGCAGAACTGCAGTCAGTTTTGACCTTCTTTGGAAATGTAGTTTGTTTCTTTATTATTATTGTTATTATTATTATTATTATTATTATTATTAGGAAGAACAACTTGGGCACCAATCTTCTGAGAACCTTCTATAGAACCACTGTAGAGAGCATCCTGGCGTACGGCATCACAGTGTGGTATGCTGGAAGCACGGCGGCAGACAAAAAGGCCATGCAGAAAGTGATTAACACTGCCCAGAGGATTGTCGGCTGCTCTCTGCCCTCACTTGAAGACATTGCCAGCCCTCGTTACCTCAGCAGAGCCAAGAACATCATAGGGGACCCTTACCACCCTGGTCACAATCTGTTCCAGCTGCTGCCCTCTGGCAGACGCTATAGGTCCCACAAAGCACGGACAAATAGGCTTAAGGACAGTTTTTTCCCCACATCCATCAGAAATCTAAACTCGCGCTAACATAACACACATTCCCCTCTGCGGTATATGAACAGATGTTTGGTTGGTGATCTGCCTCCTACTAGCTGACTGAGGAAAGGTAAGTGGAAGACAGTGAGAGGTAAGCGAGAGGTAAGCGACCTGTATCCTCAACAGCGGAATGACAAATTACAAGTCCGTAACTTACACTTATTAGGTCTTTTGCCGATTAAACGTAGCTTATGGAGAAGCACCATCAATTTCGTCACACGCAGTTTCTGCGTGTGATGACAAGTAGGCTTTTGTGTTGTGATAATGACGACAGGGCCTATGTCCGATTATTATTATTTTTTTTCTAATCTCTTGGTCAATTGCTCCCCTTACTAATGATAGTAATTCCCCTTATTAAGTGATGATAAACCATACAAAGGCAACGCAGCACGTATTTACTCACATATGGCGCACTTGAAATGTGCACTAAATTCAAGATTCTGTAGATGTCGCTGTTTGACGCTGACAGCTTGACTCTAAGTACATAGCTTGCTGACACGCTATATTTATATGATGAAAAGGCGAACATATGAAATGGGAATGGGCGTGCGCATATCATGCTTAGAGCATGACCAAATTAGCAGTCGACTATGATGTTTTGGTCTGCTACCAGTGACAGAGATGATCCGGATTAGAGCCGAAATGGGTAAAACGAGATCGGTTTTACAAAAAACGTACGTACTTTAAAAAACATAATTTTCTCGTACAAAAGTTTTTATACCTCGTACACAATTTGAAATGATATTTTTTTTTATAAATTATGGAAAAAATGTATACATTGACAGGTATGATAATGTGTCATAAACCCTGCTTTCAGCATCTTTTTTTTTTTTTAGCATCACCTGTTATTTTGGAGGGCTTTGGAGAAATATGTGACATGAATGATTTTGCAGGAAAATCTCCCACTGATCGATTTGACTTCCTTCAGCAGAAAAACCTGAGTGAGGGCATGGGGCAGATGTGCACATTTGTGTGTTTGGCAGAGACCATCATCTAAATCGAATAAAAACTTATGCCAGAAATACCACAGGACACGGAGACAAAAAACAATCACTTAGAGCAAAACAAATTTATCGTACAATTCGCCTAGCATGTATGTTTTTGGGATATGGGAGGCCTGGGGAGAAAAAAACAAACGCTACAAAAAAGGTTGGACGCAACCTGGGGTCCAACCCTCAATTTCAGAACTGTGAGGCGGACCTGCCAACCACTCCTCCATTGAGCCACCCAAAATATACTTATGAAGCAAAATAGATAAATAAAAGGACCCAATGTGGTTTAGCATAATGCAAGGGTAGTGAATCAATGCAATGCATTTGATAGACCGATTCTAATCAGGAAACAAGCTGTGAATGTGTTATGATTTGCCTCAGCTGTGGAGCGGAGTAGGACCCAAGGAGCTGGAAACAGTCAACAAAAAGGGAGTGATGGTGCAAAAACTTAAGGTTTAATGAAAAATGCTAACAGAAAACACCTTACAAACGCAATTTGGGAAAAATTAACAAAGAAAACAAACTTAACACGGAGGGCCAAAGACACGGGAGACCAAGGGCAACATAACGCACGACAGAAAATACTCACACACGGATGCACAAAAACACCGGGTATAAATACACAGACAGGGGTTGATGACAATCACAAACACCTGGCTCACATGAGGGAGGGAGCACAGGAAATACACAGCTGGTGAACACACATTCATAATCGAGCGGACAGGACACACAAGGGAACACACCCAACAAAACCCCCAACAAAACATCACAGAACGTAACGCTTAATGGGGGAAGGGTGTGTGTAAAGAGCCTGGTTCTGTGGTATTACAGTCATACCTCTACTTACGAATGTCTCAAGGTATGGCATTTTCAGGTTACGAAAGCAAATGAGTGCCTCGGCATACGAAAAATATCCAAGTTACGATATCCCCCCATAATGAAATGCATTTCCTGTATCTGTTATTTTATTTAGACATTTTTGGAAGATGCATCAATTCACACTTTATAACCTTGCTACACTCTACTGGGTTCTCACCCAGTAGACCAGGGGTGGCCAACTCCAGTCCTCGAGAGCCACAATCCGGTCTGTTTTCCATATCTCCCTCCACCAACACACCTGAATCAAATAATCAACTCATCAGCAAGCTGTCCAGAAGCTTGATACCAATCCCGATGATTTGATTCAGGTGTGTTGGTGGAGGGAGATATGGAAAACAGAGCGGATAACGGCTCTCGAGGACCGGACTTGGCCACCCCTGCAGTAGACACTCGGCAATCCAGGAGCAATATAACGATAAGGCGGATGTGGAGGGAGCTGTGAGCATTCCAACAACGAAAATGAAAGAAATGCTGGAGAAATTTCAGGAACTTTCTTTCTTTGTCAAAAAAACACATCCCGAAAAAGTCTTCACGGGTCGTGCGATTGCCCATTTCGACAACGTAAAAGTCGTCAAAGGCAATTGTCTTTGGATAGTCTTTTTTCAAAATGTCCATCCACCAGCCCTGCAGAAGGGGAAGTTAAATCCAAGGAGGTAAGAACCAGTAGCGACTCACAAAATTACATTTCAAAGAAATCATAAAACGTTCATGTTTGTTAGTGATTAATGTTGTTAATGTTGTCGTTTGAATTCCTAATGCTGTGTTTATTAGATGTGTGTTCATATTTTCGTGCGGTCTCTATATGTTGCCTATCGTTAGCATCCTCTTGTTCCCCTGCGTTTCATAACAGGTAGATTTTGTATATACTTGTTTTTCATTTTAAGACATTAATAAATACATTTATGATCATTTTCTCTCATTTGTGTTTTTCTCGCATCTTTCTTACAAAATTGGGACACTTTGACCAATTTTAAAGGGTTTAGTTTAGTCGGTAGTTGTGTGAGGACTGGGGAACGAATTAGAGAATTTACATATAAAGTACTGCTCTTTTTACGAAATGTTCAACTTACGAAAAAAGTTCTGTAACCAATTAACTTTGTAAGTAGAGGTATGACTATTTAATTAAAGTGAATTGAATTGAATTCTTTTATTGTCATATAATGAGATTTAAAGCTTCCACTAGAAAATGCACAAATATCAAAAACAAACCAAAAGACAAATAAATAATCAATAAATAATCATTAAATATCAATGAATAATCAAAAAATAATCAATAAATAATAAATAAATAGTCCAGGTGAAATCAGCTGAGCATAGTGGCCATGTTCTGTCTGAATTCCAGGATGACTTCCATGGTTTTGGAGACGTTCAAGGCCAAGTTGTTGAGAGTGCACCACTCGCTGAGTCTATAGAGTCAACAACAAACAAACAAATAAACACATAATTATGTGGTTCTTAACCTCGGTTCGATCAAACACTAAGGGTTCGGTGAGTCGGTCTCAGGGGTTCGGTGGAGCCTCTGCCGCGGCGGTCAAGACACATCGACTCATCGTGTCTATTCACGATAACATGCCCCGCTTGACCATCACTGGCTGCAGATGATCATGTGACATTGCCTGGCCAATCAGTGCTGCGAGGAATTTATATATCTTGAATGTGAAAAAAAACACATTTTATTTTACAATAAAGAATGGTTCTGTGAATGCACAAATGAAACTGGTGGGGTTCGATGAATGCGCATATAATGGGGTTCGGTAGCTCCAACAAGGTTAAGAACCACTCACAGATAATCAATATATATTAGTGATGAATAAATACCGTATTTTCACGACTATACGGCGCATCGTATTTTTAGCCGCAGTGTCAGTAACGAGTGATATTTCTATATTTTACACACACAAAGGACGCACCGTTTTTGGGAACAGCTTAGATGAAATTGCAATCGTATCAATCCGGATTGATACGTTGAAGGCGCTACCAGAAAATAGAAAAAGAACACCCGCCACTGCGAAAGACGTTTGGTCCCCGGACGTTTGGTCGACCGGACGTTTGGTCGACCGGACGTTTGGTCGAACGGACATTTGGTAGAACGGACGTTTGGTAGAACGGACGTTTGGTCGCCGGGTTCGCTCACTGTCAAATTATGACAGAGTTTACTGTTGATATTTTGATATTAGATATTTAGATAATAAACTCACTCTCTCTCTCATGATTATAATTTTGAGAGCTGGTTTCAACAGTAACAACCCAGCGACCAAACGTCCGTCTACCAAACATCCGTTCTACCAAACGTCCGTTTGAAAAAAAGGAGCAAAATGGCGGCGCACACAGATGCAGCAGCTTTCTGCTCTCCAGTTTGGTGTTTTCTATTCTCAATCCTATTGTTATTTACCAACATCTGCGAGGCAAACTTTTCCTACAGTCGCCACGACTTAATTGCTATCGGAAGGAGATGCGATATATCCGATGTCACAACGAACTACCAACGAACCTACGATATCCCCGAGGGCATCTTGAGACCTCCGGGATCTCCGTGGATAGTCAGCCCACTCAAAGCACGTCGAAGGAGGCGAAGGCGGCGGAGAGAAAGGAGGCAAAAGCACGGTTGTCGGGCGGGCCTTGCTGCTAAGCTAAGTAAACAACCACACCGAGCACCGCTTCCGAGTATCTTTTTGACCAACGCCAGATCCATCACCCACAAAATGGACGAGTTGGAACTTCGAATTGCCACCAACAGCTTTGTTAAGAACTGTAACATTATCCTCATCACGGAAACGTGGCTACACCAGAAAATCCCTGACGCTGCGGTTTCGCTAGCTAGCCGAACACTTTTTCGGAACGATCGTTCAAAGGAACTAACAGGCAAAAGCAGAGGAGGAGGACTTTGCTTGTTCATACATAATGAATGGTGTGGTGACAGTAGGATCATTGACACTCATTGTTCCCCGGACTTAGAGCTAATGGCAGTACGATGTAGGCCCTACTATCTACCGAGAGAGCTAGCTGTCGTCATAGTAACGGCGGTCTATATTCCTCCTGATGCTAACGTCAACACGGCATTAAACCTCCTGCTAATGGCTATAAACAAACAACAGCTTGATCATCCCGATGGAGTCTGTATTGTTGCTGGTGACTTCAACAGTGCATGTTTAAAGACTGTTCTACCCAAGTTTATCCAATACGTAAAATGTCACACGAGGGGAGACAAAACTCTTGACCATGTTTATTCTAACATTAAACATGCTTACAAAGCCACTTCCCTCCCTCACCTAGCTGGATCAGATCACCTCTGTCTAGCCCTCACCCCAGCATACACTCCATTCCGGAGGCTAACAAGGCCACAAATAAAGACAATAAAAACTTGGCCCGAGGATGCCCTTTCTCAGCTGCAGGACTGTGTTAGAATTATTATGGAATATTCTATATGTGTTGTAAGCATTTTTCAATAAGTAGTAAGGCTATAAATCAAGTCATGGGAAGATGGACTTTTTTCCTGCACAGTCGGCTCCTCAAGGGCGAAGGAAAAGAGGTCACGGCGTTACGGACACTTCTACCAAATGTTATGACGAAGACTCCACCAGCAGATTTGAAAATACGGCTTTGCTTACATTATAATACTGCTTTGTTTACCTTGAAAGCATTCCTCACACTGTTGTTTTTCTAACCAGCGAGAGTGTTATTGTACTGATTACATAACCATGTTTTTCGAATGTCGCGATTAAATACAATGATTCAGTTACTGCAATTCAGAATGCACTGTGGACTGAGACGACGTCACAAGGCATCTCCTTCGAAGTTGTAAGCAGAATTTGTTGAAAGATGTTCTTCCTTTTTTAATTAAATATTACTAATAATGATTTAAAAGGTTTGAATCATTATTCCAACAACTGTTTTTTCCGCACCAAGTGGGAACTCTTTGAACACGACAACCTCCAGGACTATACGGACGCTGTACTTTCCTATATCAAAAACTGCATGGACAATGTCACTAGAAATAAACAAATACGGGTTTTTCCAAATCAAAAACCCTGGATGACCAAGGAGACACAGGCACTCATCAAATGCCGTAACACCGCTTTCAGATCAGGGGACAAGATGAAATATAGAGCTGCCAGAGCTGAAAAGAGGCATTAAAAAGGCCAAGGCAGAATATACTAAGAAAATTGAGGAGCACTTCACATACAATAACCCAAAGAAGATGTGGCAGGGAATACGACATATTACCAACTACAATAACAATAATATGTCTGTTAACGCAGATGCCTCACTAGCGGAGGAACTGAACCGTTTCTTTGCCCGCTTTGAGACTGACAAATCAGACCCAGTCTCAACACCCCCGCCACTACCCTGCAGCAATACACTGAAGTTCCAGGAAGAGGAAGTGAGACTGGAAATGCGGTCTGTGAATACCAGGAAGGCTGCTGGACCTGATGGAGTACCTGGGAAGGTGCTCAAACCCTGTCCTGACCAGCTGGCTGGAGTCTTCACAAAAATCTTCAATTGTTCCCTGCAACAATCCATCATTCCATCCTGCCTGAAATCTGCCACCATTATTCCTGTCCCCAAAAAGCCAACCATCGACAGCATGAATGATTATGGGCCTGTTGCTCTCACACCTGTGATCATGAAGTGCTTTGAAAAGTTGATAGCCCGCCATATCAGGAACACAATCCCTCCCTCAGTTGACCCTCACCAGTTTGCTTATAGAGCTAACAGGTCCACTGAGGATGCTATCACCATTGCTCTACATACAGCATTGAGCCACCTGGAACATCATGGGAATTACGTGAGGATGCTTTTCATTGACTATAGCTCAGCCTTCAACACCATGAAACCGGACATTCTGACTAACAAACTCTCCCACCTCGGACTATCCTCCTCCATCTGCTGTTGGATAAAGAACTTCCTAACCAACCGACCACAAACTGTTAGACTTGGTTCCCACCTTTCTTCCTCCATTACACTGAGCACTGGCTCCCCTCAAGGCTGTGTACTGAGTCCTCTTCTGTACTCCCTGTACACTTATGACTGTACACCAACCCACCGGTCCAACCACATCATCATATTTGCTGATGACACCACTGTGGTCGGACTCATCTCAGGAGGGGATGAGGCGGCCTATAGAGATGAGGTCAACAAACTGTCTTTGTGGTGCTTGATGAACAACCTCACACTGAACAACACAAAAACTAAAGAAATAATCCTGGACTTCCGCAAACAGAGCACAGATCTGGCCCCACTCCTCATAAATGGAGTTCGTGTAGACAGGGTCCAGTCCTTTAAATTCCTGGGGGTCCACGTAATGGACAAGCTCTCCTGGTCCACAAACACCACGGCAGTAGTGAAGAAGGCCCAGAAACGACTCCATTTCCTGAGGGTACTCAGGAGGAACAACTTGGACACTAAGCTTCTGGTAACCTTCTATAAAGTCACTGTGGAGAGCATCCTGGCATACGGCATCACAGTGTGGTACGCTGGAAGCACGGCAGCAGACAAAAAGGCCATGCAGAGAGTGATCAACACTGCCCAGAGGATCGTCGGCTGCTCTCTGCCCTCACTGGAGGATATTGCCAGCCCTCGTTACCTCAGCAGAGCCGGGACCATTGTTGGGGACCCGGACCATCCTGGTCACGACCTATTCCAGCTGCTTCCCTCTGGCAGGCGCTACCGGTCTCACAAGGCACGGACAAAGAGGTTTAAGGACAGCTTCTTTCCCACAGCCATCAGGACTCTAAATTGCAGTAGCACAACACACAATCCCCTCTGTGTAACAACTTCGGGTGAGGTAAAATGAAGGACGTTGGGCGGCGATCTGCCTCCTGCTGGCTGACTGGGTAAGTAGGCAGACAGTGGGAGGTAAGTGATCCATTTTATTCTTTGTTGGCATCGGTGAAGCAAACCTTTCGCAGTCGCCGGGAGTTGGTTGCGCTCGGGAGGTGATGCGATGTATCCATCACGGCAGAATGCCAGCAAGTCTGAAACTATCACTTGGTTGGGCTCTTGCCTGAGAATAGTGCACTTTGTGGAGAAGCACCTTCAATTTCGTCATACGCAGCAGGGTATGATGACAATTAGGCTTTTGTCTAGTCAATGATGATGACAAGCCTAAGTCTGATTTTTTTTTTTTTTCTACCAAACGTCCGGTCGACCACACGTCCGGGGACCAAACGTCTTTCGACAAAACGTCCGAGTACCAGCTAGTAGCTAGCGTAACTATTCTAATGCTGTCTTCCATGCTTCGTAAAGCTGTGTTGATGCCGATCGCTAGGCCACAATCCATTCGCAAATAGTAGCTAGCTAGTAGCTAGCGTAACTATTCCAACGCTGTCTTCAATGCTTCGTAAAGCTGTGTTGATGCCGATCGCCAGGCCACAATCCATTCGCAAATAGTAGCTAGCGTAACTATTCCAACGCTGTTTTCCATGCTTCGTAAAGCTGTGTTGATGTCGATCGCCAGGCCACAATCCTTTGGGTTTATTGACAAAAGAACTATATATCCCAGCAGTCACTGCGCATTCTTTTTCTACGGGAAAATAGTAGAGTCGGGGGCTGCTTGCCGTAGTTGTGAGCGCTGTAGAGGATGATATACCCTATCGACCAGTGGCGGGCGGTGCATTTTCTGGTAGCGCCTTCGACGTATCAATCCAACCCTCAAAAACTATTTTTATGGCTATAAAACCTCTACTGCAGCTACAGCTGCAACACATAAAAAATAATCAATAAATTAATGCACAAAAATGGGGTAAAATCCACTTCCTAGCAGCATTTCATGATTAAATACAAATTCTGGAGCTTTTCAGACATTAAAACCAGGCCAGGGGGTGATTTTCCCGGGTAAAGACAGCGATGAACGTCAATGGCGTACGGCCAAACATTGCCCGAAAATGGGGTAAAATTCAGCCGAAAACAGCATTTATTGATTAAATACAAATACTGGAGCTTTTTAGACATCAGAACCGGGCCCGGAGTATCATTTACCCGGTAAAAATACAGCGATGAACGTCGATACGTCCATACGTGAAATGACAAAAAATGCACTAAAATTAGGTAAAATCCACTTCCTAGCATCATGTATTGATTGAATACAAATACTGGAGCTTTTGAGACATTAAAACTAGGCCAGGGGGGTGATTTTTCCCGGGAAAAGACAGCGATGGACGTCAATGGTGAAACGCCAAAAATTAAACTGGGGTAAAATCCACTTCCTTGCTAGCAGCATTTTGTGATTAAATACAAACACTGGAGCTTAAATACAAACACTGGAGCTTTTCAGATGACAGAACTTGGCCCATAATTGAAATATTATTTCGGAATATAGCCATATTTGGAATTTTACTCACCAAAAATCATTTTTACACAATATCCATCCTCCTTTCTTTCTTCCTTCTTTCCTATCGCCATCGAAGCTAATGATGAAAGTCGACTCTGTCCTGTCATATTTCCGGCATAGTCCGTTTTGAAAATAGCATTAAATCAACAAAACAATATACTATTTGCTTGTGGAGCTAAGTTAGCGCGCTGAAAGTGCCCCACACACCATTTCCCCGGCTGTAACAGGCTTGCTAGCTTCAGAGTTGACCGCCCTTTCTTAATGATGTCCATTTTTTTCTGGAAAATAGCTTTGTGAGCAAACAGAATCTATTTGTTTTTGCTTCTGTCGGCCATAGTGGGTGGAGTTTGCAATCTCGGCTGCCTCGAGTACTGCTTTGGCCCGCCTACTAGCCAATCATAGTTTGTGAAAGCAATGACATGTCCCAGCCAGCAAAATGCTAACGCCTATGAAAATTTATTGTGGGGTTGCCAACTCGAAATCTGATTGGTTAAAAGCAACAGTCTAGTTTAATGCAGCAGAGCCCGCAAGAACTGATTGTGAAGGCTTTGAGGCAGATCTGATCTGGCAACAAATAATGGCTGAAATGTGATTGGTTAAATGCTTCAATATGAAAACACATCTGGAAGAAGTGCAACCAACGGGAAAAGCAATGAAAGGAAGCTAACAGACCATTTGGAATAATACGTATTGATGGACAAAATATAATATGATTCAGATATTTCTTAGGCCAGCAGAGATGGCCTTGAAGGCCCTGACGGCCCGCCACTGCTATTGACTGATTTATTTTATTTTATCATGATAAAAATTTTAGTATTGGTCCATATATAAAGCGCACTGGATTATAAGGTGCCCTGTCTATTTTGGAGAAAATTTAAGACTTTTATGTACGCCTTATAGTCGTGAAAATACGGTAATCAATAAATAAGTAATAAATAAATAGGTGGGCAACATATAAAATAAGTAGTATCTACCAAGTCTTGTTTAGGTCCTAGGTGCAGAACTCGAGTTGAGTATGGTGACAGCTCTTGGGAAGAAACTGAACTTGAGTCTGTTTGTCTTGGCTGTTATGGCTCTTTAGTGCCTTCCAGAGGGCAGCAGATTGAAGTGGTGGAAGCCGGGATGTGTATTGTATTTTATGATGCTCTCTGCCCTTCTAAGGCACCTGGATTTGTAGCTGTTGGACAGGGTAGGTAGGGGGCAGTTGATGATCTTTTGGACTCTGTTGATCACCCACGGCAGTCTTTTTCCTGTCGGCTTCTGTGCAGCTTGAGTACCCCACTAACACAGCGTAGGTCTGCATGCCCTCAATGGCAGACCGGTAGAAGGTCACCAGCAGGTTGGTGTTGAGTTGCTCCTTCTTGAGTACTCTCAGGAAATGTAGCCTCTGCTGCACCTTTTTGACAAGTGCTGTGGTGTTTGCTGCCCAAGTGAGATCAACAGAGATGTGGACCCCTAGGAATTTGAAAGTCTCCACTCGCTCCACACATTCACAGATGATATACAGAGGGGCAGCCTTGTTGCTTCAGAAGTCCAGGATGAGTTCTCTGACTTTGGAGATGTTCAGCGCCAAGTTGTTGAGAGCCCACCACTCGCTGAGCCTAAGGACTTCATCTCTGTAAACCGTCTCATTATCCCCTGTGATCATCCCCACCACCGTTGTGTCGTCCGCAAATTTCACAATGATGTTCTCAGGGTGCAGTCGTGTGGGTAGAGCGAGTACAGTAATGGACTCAGCACACAGCTTTGGGGCGAGCCAGTGCTGAGCATTCAGGCGGATAAGAGGTGGCGACCCAGCTTCACGTGCTGGGGTCGGTTGACCAAGAAGTCCTTAATCCAGGAGCATGTTGAAGGTTGGAGGCCCAGGTTGGCCAACTTGGGGATAAGAATGACCGGTCTTATGGTGTAAAAGGCTGAGCTGTAGTCGATGAAAAGCATTCTGAGATAGCTGCCTCTTTTCTCAAGGTGGCGCAGTGCAGCATGGAGGCCGGTGGTTATTGCATCTTCGGTGGATCTATTCGGCCGATATGTAAAGTATTGCAGGTCGTTGAACCTATACAGTGGGGCAAATAAGTATTTAGTCAACTACCAATTGTGCATATTATCCTACTTGAAAAGATTAGAGAGGCCTGTAATTGTCAACATGGGTAGATCTCAACCATGCGAGACCGAATGTGGAAAAAAAACAGAAAATCACATTGTTTGATTTTTAAAGAATTTGTTTGCAAATCATGGTGGAAAATAAGTGTTAGGTTCATTAATAGATATACTTTAATATAAGAAAGACATCGGAGCACATAATCCAGTGTTACATGCAAGTGAGAATCAATCCTGACTTGTCCTCGTCACAGATGATTCTCAAGAAACCAATCCTCTCCTGTCCATTTAGTTGCATTAGAATCAAAACAATTGAGGTTATGTTATTCAAAACAATTGCATAAGTGTTTAACCCAAACAACACAATTAAGGTCAAAAGTCGAAAAAAACTGCGGAACAACAATTGCATATCAGGTAAACCGAGCAACACTATTCTAAACAATTGCGAGTATTTTCGGAGGTTTGATTCGCTATCTGCTCCGGAATCCAAGTCAAAACAATTTAAGAGTCCTTCACAGATCTTCATTGCGAACTTGCGACTGGGTGAAGGGTCGAGGTTTTAATCCAAGTCAACAGTCCTCGGATCCAGGGATTGGGTGAGGTGTCAAGTCAACAGTCCTTGGATCCAGGGCAAAACAATTGAACGTCCTCGGAGCCAGCTGCAGGGGGAAGTGTCCTTTGGTAACAATTATACTAAGCGTTTGTCGCTGCAAGCACATATAATGATTAATATTTCAAGCACATTTACAATAGTACCCAAAATAACTCCAACATTCCCCCCCATAATCATTTTTTATTTATGACAAATACACAATACTACCAGAATTCACCTTACTTGCATATCTGGTCTGAAAAAGGAAGAACACAATCATTCTCGTTCAACTCATTTTCATAATTTGCGTAATCCTGGACATTAATATTATCACCAGTAGGCTGTCCAATGAGCAGATACAATCCTTGTAATTTGGAATTTGTTAGAGCTACTGTATCAACCCTGAGTCGGTCTAGCAAAAAGCGTAAGCAGGGAATAAGACAACACCCACACGCTAATACTGTCAAAATATTAGCCAAAACAGCTATTGATATCACCTCGGTGAAGGCTAATTGTTTTGGGCTTATGCCACCAGTCTGCCAGAAGGTGGACAGTTCCACTCCAGAGTGCCTCTTCGTTGGGTTCAGGGTCAGGCCTTCAACAGCTCAGGTGAGGGACCCATTGGGGGACGTGTTGTTGAGTACAACATTTCCAAATATTGCATACGCCCCCTGATCCATCAAGAGCACATCAACCGTCAGAAGCACATCAACCGTCAGAAGCATATCAACCGCTTTGCGGCCCTGGGAAGTCAAGAGACTGGTGGCTGCCAGCTGTTCCTTCATTGCGAATCAAATTTCTTTTTTGGACATTGTAATGGATGTTGTTCACCCATTCATATTTTTATTTGGCATAACCCAAAGAAAAATAGACTCCTACCGCAATCTGGGAGACCAACCAATAAGTCAGATCGCCATCCCTCGATGAGGCTCAACGTCGTCGAGAGAGGCCAGTCGCCGCACCCAAATTCCAAGCCGCCAATTGTATCTCCTTCACTCTAAAACAGACACTGGTAAAAACAGTGAAACCAAAGCACATAGCCCTGTTTCTTTTTTACAGGAGTTATATAATTTATTTGCCCCACTTCACCACCATAAGTCAAAACTTGGAATCAGTGAGGCCGTTTGTCTTGGACAATGGGCACACCATGTCTTATCTACCACACCCAGATTCAGACCATGCCCTGTAAGGTTCAAACAGGTAAAATGATCAAAGGCGACATGTGTTGAAAAGTTAGGTTTGTCCTTTCCTGCTCTTGTAACAGGGTATACATCATTCTATTTCTCACAATTGGCTTACATCTTTTATCATTATCTCCTTTACACAATGAGGGGTAATTTGCGCAGGTACAACTCTTAAGAGAGGTCGGGGCCCCATACATGTTATGCAGGTTTGATTTATAGTAATAGCTGCATTTTCCATCAACAGCAACCAATTATTGCCCGTTTGGGAAATCCCTGTTGCAGAAATGAATTCATCATCCCTGGTCATCTCAGATTTAAATTTTACTATGGGGGATCCGGGTGTTTCCCTCTCTGACGGTTCTCTCACAGCCTCCATAGGCATGGTCATTGCTGTTGAGACACAAATGTAAAAAATGTAAAAAGGGTCTTCTCCACCTGACCATGGACTTAGGAAAAACATCAGACAAGGATCTTTTCCACAGGTTACACAGGTTAATTTGTCAGTCTGAATAGCGATTCGCAATCCCCCACCATATGGGTTAATTTTATCAGAGGCCTGATGGCTTTTGCGCACGCGTGTGTCATCCAAGCTTACCAATCTTGACCAGTTTCTGCAACAAGGCTTCCCCAATTTCTGCTTAGGGCTGTTATGTACCACACATTCTCTATAAAATCCATATGTATCCTTTGAAATGGATATGTAGCTTTTGGGAATTGCCCGCGTTTTGGCCGTAAACCCCCCTGGGGGTTATGCCGAGCACAAATCAAACATGCTCTGCAAAAATTCTTTGCATAGAGATTAAATCCATGAATTTTGTAGTGCCGTTGTACCAAGGCTACCATCCCCCCTGTTAAGACATGGGATTTCCCATGACTCAAAATGGCAGCCCACCTAAACAAGTTTTTTCTTTTTGTTTTTTCTTTTTCCAGCATTCCCAAATTTCCCATTGCCAAGCAGATTATTTGTTTCTCCACATTAAGTTTCAAATGTGGAGGACTGCTGCTGCATTCTCAACAAAAAATTCATTTGGCGAAATTCTTTTTCTTACTGTTTGTTTTTGTCTTAATCTGCCGCCGCTATCCCCAAAAGGCTTATTGGCTATTTCAGAAATCAATTTCAAATTTCCAAATCCTCTTCCACCTTGATATTTGATTGATAGATTATATCTTGGTGGCCAGCCAGCCAATCCAAAACACAAAAAGACAGACAATCATCCACGCTCACACTCATAATCAGGGGAATTTAGTGTTCAACCAGTCTAGCATCCATAATTTTGGTTTGTTGGAGTAAAACTGGAGTACCCGGAGAAAACCCACAAATTCCCGAGAACACCAGGAATACTCCACACTGGAAGGTGTGGATCCACCCCGCTTTCATTAGCAGATCCTCAAACCGCAAGGTTGATGCGTTAATCACTAGTCTTTCAATTTGGGTCGTTCACCCATATATCAGTGGCCCGTAAATTTTCATCACAGGTATAAACCACCATCCCCAGTGGGGCTTCCTGGTAGCTCACCCAATTTGCTGCCCTATCAGCAACTAGGTAATTAATGTATTATATTCGCGTGCCACATATCTACAAATAGTAATTTGTTATGGAAGTTCAATTACCGCCGTTCGTCGCCCTAGTCAGGCAGGATGAGCGACTGCCATGCGAGTGGCTGTGATTAACTATCTGTTTGCCAATAACGGAAAAGTTGTGACACATTGAAAAACACACACACACCCACTCAAGTAGTTTAACCGTTTGTAAAAAAAAATCCTCCATGTTTTGCATTAAGTTATACCCTCTGTTAATGCTATCAGTTTAGCTGTTTGTACGCAGAATTGAGGTGGCAATAGTTTCACCTCTAAAGTTTGTTTAAGTAGTCGTCAATGTAAATGGCATTCCGTTTGAATTTTGCCCATTCCATTTTATTCCTAGACAACCCATCTACTTAAAGCATTGCTCAAAGGTTGATATTTTATAATTTGGAGATGCTATTTTTGAACATAAACAGTTTCATCACTTGCTTCATACCATGAAAGGCCCCACCAGAATTTGGGCATCCAGTGCCAAATAGAGCCTATTCCCAAATTTCCCTCGAATTTGTTTTAGATATGGGATTGCCATTCCCCAAATAATCCAGAATTCATGCGTCAACACATTTAATCAAAACCCAACGCAACAAACATAATCTGTTTCTTAGCCAGATTTTGGAACTTGGAAAATTGTTCCTTTTTCCACTTATATAAGCTTGTTATTGCCAATCGTTATCACTGTAACATTTAGGTGCATTAACCCCATAATTGCAATGCTGTAAGTTTTAAGATGAAGTTCTCTAAATTTGTATGCTTTTAACGCAATAGAAAGCAACGTCATTTGGTTGTATCAATTGATCAATGCTTATCCAATCCGTAATATCCTAATAGTCATCAACATGACCCACGCCAAAGCATATTTCACCCGCTCAGGACAAACAGGGAATGTCTTCTGTGCACTTGAAAAACACTTCATGTCTCTTCAGTCCTAGGGAAATTATGCCTATCCTAAATCAATTATTTCATCTACCCCAGCCAGGCACAATTTACCTAATTATTTGGATGAATGCCATCAATTTTCTTATGTCATTTCTGCATTGTTAATTTCATGTCTGATATCATTAACAACCAAATAACTCTTAATACCTAAGATCTAATTTGCACCTCATACGATGTTTACTTAAGATAAGAGCTATTTCCTGTAGTTGATCAATTGTGATAACCTACAATAAACCCTACAATAATTATATTAGAGAAACCAACCTTCGACCAGGCATTTCCTAATTACAAATTTCAATGTTTAATAAAGGACCCACACATTTTCACCAATATGCCATAATATGGTAAATTTTCCATCCCTTTTTCTTTTACCAGCCAATCTCTTATGTCAAAGTGTTTTGAACAAACCAACCATTCAAAAACAGTATTAATATTCGTTTATCCTCCAAATACCCATACCACCCTGGTCACAATCTGTTCCAGCTGCTGCCCTCTGGCAGACGCTGTAGGTCCCACAAAGTACGGACAAATAGGCTTAAGGACAGTTTTTTCCCCACATCCATTAGAACTCTAAATTTGCGGTAACACAACACACATTCCCTTCTGAGGTAATATGAAAAGATGTTTGGGTGGTGATCTGCCTCCTACTAGCTGACTGAAGGTAAGTGAAAGACAGTGAGAGGTAAGTGACCTGTATCCATAACAGCAGAATGCCAAAATCCAAGTCCGTAACTATCACTTATTTAGGTCTTTTGCCGAGTAAACACACCTTATGGAGAAGCACTACCAATTTCGTCATACGCAGTTTCTGGGTGTGAGGACAAGTAGGCTTTTGTTGTTGATGATGACGACAGGGCCTATGTCCGATTATTATTATTATTAAAAGCTAGTCCACAAATTGGTCAAAATGGCTATTTTGCTCTATTCCCAATTCCAAAGCTTTTACCAAATCAATCTTTACCAAACAGATTTTCTATCACCTCGAAAGACATCTTTGTTTAAATTCTGAAAAATAAATGGAAAGGTAATCGCAGAACCCTGCATTTCTTGCAGACCATGTTTTGCTCTTATTATGAAATGTTTAACGGAAGTGCGCTCTCAGCCGCTAACTGTGACCTCTACCCTCACTGCGAAAGCAGCATTCTTAACTTTGTTTAGAAATGCGTCCCCAGCGAGGTATCATGCTTGAAATTTCACTCTGTTTTTCTTTCAGTGCATAATGCATTTTAGAGAAGACTACCATTAATCCATAATAAGCTAAATTAATTCCTCTTCCGATATCATAACTATATCATAGCAAAACCCATTTTTGCCCTCAAGTTTGCTTCAGCACCCCCAAGGCCAATTATCGTAATGTCTTCACGGAAGGGGTCCAAAAATGTTAGTCGCTTGTGCGGTCCGCGCGCATATTGAATGACTGCATATAATCAAGCTTCTGTTCCTAACACCGTCCAATCGGTCGCCCCGCGGCCCGCATGTTTCTCCGCGTTCCAATCAAATCAGCAGCCGCAGCAAACAGCCGCGCTTCCCCCGCAGTTGACGCATTATTTGGCAAGTCTAGAGTATGATAAAAACATTTGATTGGCCGTTTTGTATTTCTTTTCGTACTTTTAACCACCATATTATCGCTAGCAGACGGGATCAAAGCCAGGCTAAGCTGCAATAAGCCATTTCATTCCAGTAAATTGACAGTACATTTAGGTACTATTAACACAGTACGTCGAGCACCTGGAAATAACCATTTTAACTGCTGTTTTACAGGCTCCAGTATCACACAAAAATTCCAATTGAATTCCATTCACGAAAAATGTGATCCCTGGTTTAACCATTTCAAATGCCAATGTTTTCATTAAATTTAGCTCAACATCCTTATATTCAAAGTCCCCACTCAAATCATTTTGAGCAGGCATGCCGGCTAGTCATGCCGATTAGGCCTTATAAATATAAATATATATATATATATATATCCCAAATTTCCACAAACCCAGCACGCAGCACCCCCTGAAAACCTGATTTCTGTTCAACTTACTCATCTTTCTTCTTCCAATCTCTTGGCTAACACCCCTACGCTCTCGCCTGTGTGCAGTCGTTTGGTTGCCGGTCTTTTGGTCGCCGTCTTTTGGTCGCCAGTCTTTTGGTCACCGGTCTTCTGGTCGCCCGGACCCAAACAAAGGGCGACCAAAAGACCGGTGACAAAACAAGGTAAAACAACACGGTCTACGCATCAATAAAAGCCAACAATGGCCCTGAGCAGTTTCACTGAGCGGACGTGTGAGTGTATAAGAGTTTGTATGAACATGAGTTGTCCCCTTAGGAAGGGACGTCAGTCAAGGTTCTCCAACAAAACACAATGAAAGTACGGGAAATTTGGAGCTTTTTTTAGCCTAATAATTAATAGGGCATTAAGTATAACTAAATAATAATTTGCAGTTTGTATTTAGGGAATTTGAGCAACGATTTAAATGGTAATTATCAATAACCTTCCGGGCGACCAAAAGACCGGCGACTAAAAGACTGGCGACCAAACGACCGAGTACCGCTCTCGCCACCTACCTCAATAAATAATTTCCCAGTCAGCCGAGGAGGCCCCGCTATTTTTTCAAAACAGAACGTTCCCGTCGCATCGCCCTTATCAACATGCTCATTTCCACTCTGCTCAACTTTCTTTTGCATTTCCATCACCAACTTATTTGCCATCAAAAAACAATAATTAGTATCTGTGGAACAAGCCGTCTCGCTTTTATTACCATTTACATATTATATACAGATTACCTCTATGCTTAGTGCGCATATTATCCTGCAGGTTTATTATTTTATGCATTTTAAGCTGGCCAGCAAACCCATATTTGTTTATCCATAAATTTAACCCTTGAAGCGCTTTGATTTCCCCATTTTGTAGTAAGTTCATGTGTAATTAGGTAGTAACTTTCTTTTCCCCCTTCGTTTGTTTTCCCTTAGGCTTATCTGTATTTTTATTACTCTTCAGACCTACACACGCAACCCACGCACGAACTTGCGACTGGGTGTAGGGTCGAGGTTTTAATCCAAGTCAAGAGTCCTCGGATCCAGGGACTGGGTGAGGTGTCAAGTGAACAGTCCTCGGATGCAGGGCAAAACAATTGAACGTCCTCGGAGCCAGCTGCAGGGGGAAGTGTCCTTCGGTAACAATTATACTAAGCGTTTGTAGCTGCAAGCACATATAATGATTAATATTTCAAGCACATTTATAATAATACCCAAAATAACTCCAACAATAAGGATTTGGTCAATTCCAAAAGTTCATCTCAATACTTTGTTATGTGTCCTTTGTTGGCAATATCAGAGGCCAAACGTTTTCTGTAACTCTTCACAAGCTTTTCACACACTGTTGCTGGTATTTTGGCCCATTCCTCCATGCAGATCTCTAGAGCAGTGATGTTTTGGGGCTGCCGTTGGGCAACATGGACTTTCAACTCCCTCCACAGATTTTCTATGGGGTTGAGATCTGGAATCTGGCAAGACCACTCCAGGACCTTGAAATGCTTCTTACGAAGCCACTCCTTTGTTGCCCAGCCACGTCTCATTTTCAATGTCCTTGCTGATGGAAAAAGATTTTCACTCAAAATCTTTTGATACATGGCCCCATTCATTCTTTCCTTTACACAGATAAGTCGTCCTGGTTATGTTTCCACCCCCGTGCTTCACAGTGGGTATGGTGTTCTTCGGATGCAATTTGGTATTATTTCTCCTCCAAACACGAGAGCCTGTGTTTCTACCAAAAAGTTCTATTTTGGTTTCATCTGACCATAACACATTCTCCCAGTCCTTTTTGGATCATCCAAATGCTCTCTAGCGAATCGCAGATGAGCCTGGATGTGTACTGGCTTCAGCAGGGAGACATGTCTGGCAGTGCGGGATTTGAGTCCCTGGTGGCGCATTGTGTTACTGATAGTAGCCTTTGTTACTGTGGTCCCAGCTCTCTGAAGGTCATTCACTAGGTCCCCCCCGTGTGGTTCTGGGATATTTGCTCACCGTTCTTGTTATCATTTTGACGCCACAGGGTGAGATCTTGCATGGAACCCCAAATCGAGGGAGATTATCAGTGGTCTTGTATATCTTCGATTTTCTAATAATTGCTCCCACAGTTAATTTCTTTAGACCAAGCATTTTACCTATTGCAGATTCAGTCTTCCCAGCCTGGTGCAGGCCTACAAGTTTGTCTCTGGTGTCCTTCGACAGCTCTTTGGTCTTGGCCATGGCGGAGTTTGGAGTGTGAGAGACTGAGGTTGTGGACAGGTGTCTTTTATACCGATAATGAGTTAAAACAGATGCTATTAATGCAGATAACGGGTGGAGACCTCCTTAGAAGTTAGACCTCTTTGACAGCCAGAAATCTTGCTTGTTTGTAAGTGACCAAATACTTATTTTCTACTCTTATTTGGAAATAAATTCTTTAAAAATCAAACAATGTGATTTTTTAGATTTTTTTCCACATTCTGTCTCTCATGGTTGAAGTGTATCCATGTTGACAATTACAGGCCTCTCTAATCTTTTCAAGTAAGAGAACTGGCACAATTGGTGGTTCACTAAATAGTTATTTGCCCCACTGTAGGTTTAGAGTTGATACTGTCCAGAAAATGTAAAGAGATATCATTGTTGGGTGTAATGCATTACAGGGTTATTGCTTTACTGAAATAATATGTTCTTTTTTTGGAACAAGTATGAGGTTCGTTCCAATAGTAATGCCTCCTGTTTTTCATTTTTTGATTCCTTCTTATAGCTCAGAAGGGATTGCAAATTGCATTGTTACAATGACAGGACTGTATGACCTTTCTGACCTGAAAGTTTCATCTATCTGTTGTAGATATTTACTGTGAAATCAACCCCTATCCTGGATGTGCGCCAGAAGCCGGGTTGCAACTTTGAATAGTTCCATGCAGAAAAAATGGAACAGATCAACATTCACAGACACCTGTTGAACGTTTACGAAGCCAATGCAGTTGATGTCAGCGCAGATAGAAGATGGGTTCGTTGATTTCTGAGAGATGACAGACGTGAGAGACAAAGCGCTCCTCTGGATGCCCATGTACCCCCACCACCCTATAAAACACAGTGCATCCCTCAAACAACTTATTAATGCTGATCGGGGTATGTCTGAATCTAGAACTCAATTTTGGTGGGGGAGTGTGAATGGTGCTAGTCAGTCGACTGTTTGGACTCCACCTGTCCGTGGGGAATCGGAGCTGCCTGTTGAGGTCAACCCTCATGTCCCACTCCTGACCATGGGAAAAGGGCCTTAGTGTCTCTCTTGGCCTGGTGTATCTCTTTTCCCCCCTTCCGTGACGAGGTTGGCGTGGATCTCTGCTGGTGGTGAATTTTTACTGCTCTGTCGGCGTCTCTCCAGCTAGTTTCCTCAGGACCTGATCATGGCGTCATCTGTAGCACCCCTGAGAATGTGCAGTCTTGCATCACAACAGATTACAACACACCTACAATATCCCTGAGGACATATTGAGACCACTTGGATCTCCGTGGATAGTCAGCCCACCCAGCGTACGACGGAGGTGGCAAAGGGAAAGAAAGCAAAAGCGGGGATGCCAGCAGGCCTAGCTGCTAAGCTAAGGAAACAACCACACAGAGCACCGCTTCCAAATATCTTCTTGACCAACGCCAGATCCATCACCCACAAAATGGACGATTTGGAACTTCAGATTGCAGCTTTGTCAGGATCTGCAACATTATTCTCATCCCGGGAACGTGGCTACACCCGCAAATCCCCGATGCCACGGTCTCAATAGCGAGCCACACGCTACACCGGCAGGACCGAACCACAGACTCTGGAAAGAGAAGGGGGGTAGGGGGGTGTTTTTTATGTGTACATACACGACTGGTGCTGGAACAGTAGTATCATGAACACTCACTGTTCTACTGATTTAGAGCTCTTGGCAGTTCTGTGCAGGCCCTTCTATCTACCAAGGGAGCTAACGGTAGTCTTTGTAATGGCTCTTTACATCCCACCGGATGCTAACGTTAGCACAGCATGTTAGTCTCCTGCTAGCGACTGCAAACAGGGGGGATGAGTCTGCCTACAGAGATGAGGTCAACAAACTGTCTTTGTGGAGTTTGTTGAACAATTTCACACTTAACACCACGAAAACTAAAGAAATAATCCTTGACTTTCGCAAACGCAACACAGATCTGGCCCCACTCCTCATGAATGGAGAATGCATAGACAGGGTCCAGTCCTTTAAATACCTGTGGCTCCACGTCACGGACTAGCTCTCCTGGTCTACCAACACCACAGCAGTGGTGAAGAAGGCCCAGGAACGACTCCATTTCCTGAGGGCACTTAGGAGGAACAACTTGGACACTAAGCTTCTGGTAACCTTCTATAGAGCCACTGTGGAAACATTCTGGCATACTGCATTACAGTGTGGTACGCTGGAAGCACGGCAGCAGCATTTGGTCTAGATAGAGAACAGGATAGGTACCCAAAAATGCCCTGTTTTTACCAGTGATGTATTAATAAACCTAAAACTTATTTATCGTGTAAAAGGCAGGAATGAGGAGTTTTTTGACATTCAGTAATCTTAAACAAATTCCTATTTGGGGTGTCTTCAGTCAGTGTAATTCAACAATTGTTATCATGTGGTCGTGAATGGAATTGATTGGCTGGAAGTAGTGTGACAAACATACAGTGGTACCTCGACATACGAGTGCCCCGACATACGAGCAATTTGAGATACGAGTAAAATTTCGGGCAAATATTTATCTATAGATACGAGACAAATTTTGATATCCGAGCAGATACCGGACGCGAGAGGCTGCTCAATTTTTTTTTTCCCGTTAGTTATTGCGAGGCGATCGCTAATATGAAAGTTATATATGCTACTTCTCGTTGGCAAGTGGTCGTGCGTTATCCTATTGTGAGGACATTTGTGTGCATCATTTTCGGAATATTTGGACGGGATTAGAAAAGCAAACAGCCCCTCGATATGTTGCATTTGAAAGTCAGGGTGGAGGCGGGGCAAATAGAGCCAACCCAGGAGAAGAAAGGTATCAAAATTTTAATTAAGTTTAGTGTAAGGTTAGATTAAATTTAGTTTTGAGTATGTCTGCATCATAATCCAAGTTCATTTAAATTTGTTTATGTTATGTTACGAGCGCGTTGACGTGCAAAAAGTCTCTGTCCCTCTCTCTCTCTACCCTCCGCGAAATCTGTCTAATTTTAGTTCTATTAAACACATTTTAGTATACAATTAAACCACTAGTTATTTGTTACTTTGTTAATAGATGGCGAATTAGAACAAATAAAAAAAATCTCCATTCCAATATCCTGTTTTTGGTCTTTTTTTTCAGAGGGTTGGAACAAATTAATTTGTTTTTAGTTCATTTCTATGGGAAACGTTCGTTTGAGTTACAAGAAAATCGACATACGAGCTCAGTCCCAGAACGAATTAAGCTCGTATCTCGAGCTACCACTATATTCTCCACATAAATCCATCATACTATCCCATGACCGTGGGTGTGTCACATACAAGTCTGTTACAGTAAAGCATTTCATTTTTTAGGTTTAATACTGTTTATAGAGTACAGTCAGATTGAAAAAAGTTAAACAAAGAGTGTGTTCACTATGAACAAACAGTATTTTCTGCAAAAAAATGGAAATGCCTCTAATATAGTATTCCTCAAACGTTTTACACCAACTAGCACCGTAAAATCTACTTTGCTCTCCAACTATTTATCAAGGCCAAGGCCCTCCAAGGCCAAATTGGTTTTGGATATAGAGCATGGATATATAGCATAATCGATGTCATTGAAATCGGAATTCAAATAAACTGCAAATGAATATTTCTGTGATGCCATCAATGGCAGCCACTAAATTAGATTACATTAGTGTGAGGAGCCCAAAAGCTATTTTTTCAGTATTGTAGTGCTTAAGATTTGAGTAAATACTTTAATGGAAACACTTCTGTAAAACCTTGTGCCAATCTCTTGCAGTTTAAGATGTTTAAAACTGACCTGTGCCTGGGAAATGAACTGTAATGGATTTTAAAAAAATAGTTTGAACAGTTATTTGATGCAATCTTTGGGATAACACTAGTGGTGTTCTTACCACACTTTGAAAAATAGATCTAAAGCATGAGTAAAAATGTCAAACAATTTTAAGGTACTGATGAAGAGCTCTCAAACTCCGATGAATGATTTTCTAGGACTCCGTAGCCGTTCATCTTCTTCAACTTCAGATGATCCACCAGGAGAAGACACTGTGTTTCTTGAACTGCCTCCTTATTAGAGAACATCTGGCTTATCTCCATGAATGTCTTGTTTTTGGTCTCTGGTATGACCATGTAGACATAGACGGCCACAGTCAGACAAATGCTGGCAAAGACCAAGTAACAGTAAGAACCAGCTGACATCTAATTGTGGGGTAAAATAGGAAACAAAATATGAAGACACATTAGTTGCAAAATTCCAATAATTAATGCTGTAGATGTGTTGTTAATGCCTTGGATGGTGAAAACAAGGACAACCAACATCAGGCTTTTCTCATTAAATCACATTCATTCCTTCTCCATCTCACTTATCCTCACAGGGTTGTAGCAGGGGACCACCCTGAATTGGGTACCAGCCACCAGCAGGGCACAAGGAGATGTTAAACCGCGGGTATATTCCTATTTTTCTGTGTGGAGTTTGCTTGTTTTCCCCAGGATTGCATTGGTTTTCTCCGGGTACTCCAGTTTCCACCCACATCCAAAAAACATGCATGGTAGGCAGGTTGAACACTCTTAATTGCTTCTAGGTATGAATGTGTGCGAGAATGGTTGTGCGTCTCTTTGTGCACTGCACATGGCTGACCACCCATTCAGGGTGTCGCCCCCTTGGTGCCCCTAGTTGGCAGGGAGAGGTTTCCAGCAGCCTCCGTGATCTTTATAAGGAAGGATAAGCAGTACCGAAGCTGAATAAACATGTGCGAAAAACAAAAATGACAAGAAAATTACTCATAAGGCCATTAAAATTAATAAGACATATAGACATTTTACAGAGGCTTAATCGGCGAGTGCATAAGTTTGGGCGGAGTTGGAGGCAAACGTTTGGCAGCTCGGTAAATGTATGTACACATGCACGCAAACACAACTAAAAATTATGTTACAATTGTGGGCTACCACACTCAGGTAGGATTTCGTGTGCACATAAAGTGTTCTGTTTTTTAATCGGGCTCCGCCGTTCTCCTCTGTCACACACGGTGGCCACTACTCTGCTCAGGCAAGCTCTCGTGTGTCCGCCTAGAGTGCACTAACCTCGGGCCAATGGAAGGCCAGCAAAGTAATGGAAGAGCAACTCTGTCCCAACAATTTCAAAATAAAATACAGGATTCTATAAGAGTACGTTTGATTTTTTTAGATTTGAAATTAGCTGAATATTTCATATATAAAGATGTTTATTAAGCCACGGTACCACTGCAAAAATGTATTTTTTATATGTTCTTTGAACGCTAACAGCAGAAATAAAATATGTCTTTAGGGCACGTCATGTTCCCCTTATTTAAGAGTTTTACAGTGCAACAAGGTATAAAGGAAACAAATAGCCATATAATAATGTTTTGCATTTAATATATTAAATATGTTTTTTCTTGCAGCCCGCAAGCCGAGTGGTTAGCGCTTGACCTCACAGTTCTGGGGTAGAAGGTTTCATTCCAGGTCGGTCCACAGTGTGTTGGATTTACATGTTCTCTCCGGGCTTGTGTGGGTTTTCTCTTGGTACCCCGGTTTCTTCCCACATGTCAAAAACATGCATACATATAGTAGGCTGGTTAAACACTCTAAATTGCCCCTAGGTATGAGTGTGAGCACGAATGGTTGTCCGTCTCTCTGTGCCCTGCAATTAGCTGGCCACCGATTCAGGGTGTCCCTCGCCTGTTGCCTGTAGTTAGCTGGGATAAGCTCCAGTACCCCCAGCGACCCTTGTGAGGATAAGCAGTTCAGAAAATCAATGAGTGAATGAATGTTTTTTTTTTTTTTCAATTCAATTTTTTTGTTTTACTCTGGATTTTCTAAAGACTGGTCAATTCTTTCACCTGTAAAAAGGGGAAGACAAAGCCCACAGTAAAGTTGGAGAGCCAGTTCAGAGATCCTCCCACGATGTAGGCTGCTGGGCGATGAGATTGTTTAAAGAGTTCCGCTGTAACCAAGAAGGGAATCCCCGCTGCAACAGGCAAACATATGCATTTGTTATTACATTTTTCCATTCACAGTACATTTAATACCACAATGGCAAAGAGTTAAAAAGAAACACATCAAATGAAAGGTAAACAATCATCAGGTCAATCTGGTGTTGAAACTCAGGCCCTGAATTCCCCTTTTTCAAGTGGGAATATTTTAATTAAGGGTGCATTATCACCTGGGAGCGTGACCACCAGCGGAAAAAAAAAAAATTAAAAAAAGCAAACAGCAGTTAATGATACCGTATTTTCTCGCATATAAGCTGTATTTGTCACTAAAAAAATTATGACTGAATCAGGGTACGGCAAAAATTAGACTTGACATGTACAAAACCGCAAGGTGACAAAACGCAATAATGCAAGACAATGGGGCCAATACGGTCATTTGTTTCAAAATCGAGAAAAGATAAATAGATAAAACGCTAAACAAAATTCATTTTGACGTCTATGAATGAAATTCAAGAAAAAAAAACGCATCTGGCATAAAAAGTGAAAAAACTCACTTGTGCCTGCCACTGTTTGCTCAGGGCGTTGCTTTCTTACCGTAATTAAACGTGCTCTGACTGGCCAGACACGAGTAGCCTTGATAGATGTGTTCTTAGTGTTTACCATGTCAGCACATCCCAGTAGTTGTGAAGGCTAGTCTTATGGTCAATCGTTAACATATCAGCCTTGATACCGGCGTAATGTGTATCTCATGCTATTATTGCACCCAGAGATTTGATGAAAAGTAGACCGCTACGGACACACTTCCTGGATGTACTGCTCCTGTGAATTCTCTTTTGAATTTGTCTACGTAAAGGCAACATCCTTTCGGAATACAAAGAGAAAGTGATTCTACATTTGTGATTATGAAATAAAACAAAATTCCACTTTGATTTTTTTCTTTTTATTTCTTATTCGGAAGTGACAACTATTGCAGTATATGAACCATCGTAAGAATCGAGATATTTCGACATTGGAAGCAATTTGGCTGCCACAACATTTTTGTAATTTCTGCCATTAAAAGCATCAGGTTCTCATCAAGATATATTTATTTGAATAATTCGATATTTTGCATTTGCAAATACAGGCATATTAACTTCCTTAAGATATTGACCCAAATAATGTGCAACTCAGCAGACAATCCTTTGGATTTATACAGTATCTCAGAAATACCACGCCCGATGATTTTTCTTAAGATCGTCCCTTCAAACTAACACGTGTACTCCCTATTCAAATGATGAATATGGGAGTGAAAATTGTGATTTAGGGGGAGCAGTACTGTATGAGTAAATTCTGTAATTTGTTCGATGGTCATCAAAACAAATACGAACTAAACCCTTCAAAAATAATCATAGTGTCCCACTTTTGTATGAAAGATGTTAGAAACAGAGATGAATGAAAGAAAATTATAAAAAATATATTTATTAATCTATTAAAATGACAAGCATGCAAAAACATAGTCTATTCGTGCAGTAATACAGTACAGTAAGGAGGGAGCTAACATTAGCATACGAATACATGCACATAAACCCATATCTAAACAACTTAGCATTAAATAGAACTCCAAAGAACTAACAAACTTTCCATCTCGTCGTTCAGTACAGAGTGGCCATGCCAAGATTTCGTCGTTTTCATTGCTTCCTTCTGCTTCAATAGCATTGCGTTGCTCGTAAGTGGTTTACGACCGGCTGTATTGCCTTGAATCATCAGTCAACCGCATGGCACTTTCTTCTCTTCTGTTTTTTGATGAATAACAAGGCCCGCTTATTCATTTCATAAGCTCCATTAATTTTAAAGAACTCTGTGATGACAAACGGTGGTCAAAAGACAGTTGAGTTTTATTTATTTAATAGGGGACAGCACATATTAATGAATATATTCAGATTCATGTTAATGAACATATACAGTTGTGGTCAAAAGTTTACATACACTTGTGAAGAACATAATGTCATGGCTCTCTTGAGTTTCCAGTTATTTCTACAACTCAGATTTTTCTCTGATAGTGATTGGAACAGATACTTCTTTGTCACAAAAGACATTCATGAAAATTGGTTCTTTTATGACTTTATTATGGGTGAACAGAAAAAAGAGATCAAATCTGCTGGGTCAAAAATATACCTACAGCAGCGATAATATTTGGTAACATGTCCCTTGGCCATTTTCACTTCAATTAGGCGCTTTTGGTAGCCATTCACAAGCTTCTGGTAAGCTTCTGGTTCAATCTTTGACCACTCCTCTTGACAGAATTGGCGCAGTTCAGTTAAATTTGATGGCTTTCTGACATGGACTTGTTTCTTCAGCATTGTCCACAAGTTCTCAATGGGGTTTAAGTCAGGACTTTGGGTTGGCCATTCGAAAACCTTAATTCTAGCCTGATTTAGCCATTTCATTAACACTTTTTGTGTGTTTGGGGGCATTGTCCTGTTGGAGCACCCAACTGTGCCCGAGACCCAATCTTCGGGTTGATGAATTTAGGTTATCTTGAAGAATTTGAAGGTAATCCTCCTTCATTACCCCATTTACTCTCTGTAAAGCACCAGTTCCAGTGGCAGCAAAACAGCCCCACAGCATAATACTACCACCACCGTGCTTGACGGTAAGCATGGTGTACTTGGGGTTAAAGGCCACCTTTTCTCCTCCAAACATATTGCTGGGCATTGTGGCCAAACAGCTCGATTTCTGTTTTGTCTGACCACAGAACTTTCCTCCCGAAGGTCTTATCTTTGTCTATGTGATCAGCAGAAAACTTCAGTCGAGCCTTAAGGTGCCACTTTTGGAGCAAAGGCTTCCTGCTTGCACGGCAGCCTCTCAGTCCATGGAGATGCAAAACACGCTTGACTGTGGACACTGACACCTGTGTTCCACCAGCTTCTAATTCTTGGCAGATCTGCTTTTTGGTGATTCTCGGTTGAATCTTCACTCTCCTGACCAATTTTCTCTCAGCAGCAGTGACAAAACAGTGCCATGCACTTTATACTTACAAACAATTGTTTGCAATGTTGCTCTTGGGACCTGCAGCTGCTTTGAAATGGCTCCAACTGAGTTTCCTGACTTGTTCAAGTCAATGATTCACTTTTTCAGATCCATGCTGAGCTCCTTTGACTTTCCCATTGTAGCTTTTGTGGGCGTTTGCATCCAATGAGCCCTATTTAAATGGCTTAAGAGAAGTCACCAGCAGTCATTCATAATCACTCACAAGAAGTTAAGAAGCCATGCTATGACGCTCATTTCACTGACAGCTTTCTAAGTCACCAAAATTTCTAATTCGTGTTGCTGTATGTATATTTTTGACCCAGCAGATTTGATCACTTTTTCTGTTAACTCATAATAGTCATAAAAGTCATAAAACAACCAAACTTCATGAATGTTTTTTGTGACAAAGAAGTATCTGTTCAAATCACTCTATCAGAGAAAAATCAGAGTTGTAGAAATAACTGGAAACTCAAAAGAGCCATGACATTATGTTCTTCACAAGGGTATGTAAACTTTTAACTGTATATGTAGATATGAAAGATTGTAGCCGAGGGCTAATTTCCATCTTTAGTCCCTTGTTGTTGTGGGAGGCTCCAAGTGGAACATTTGCCTATCAAGGGTTTTGTAACCTTAAAATTTTGTACCTAGAGGCATTCATAAGTAGAGGTACGTCTGTATATAGTTGATTGAATAGGTACCTCCTTTGAAATTTCAATTGGCTATATTTTATCAGAGGCTCTTAATGATTGAGGAGTGATTGTCATTTCCTTTTTCCAACTAACTGCTGACTGGTAAGGTATGGCCAGGAATAATTAAGTCGCTGCCTCTAAATTGTCAACTCTTAATATTATATCAGAGGTCCTTTTGTGATGTTCACACTTACCGTCCCGTGAAGTATTTGCCCCCTTTCTGATTGCAGTGTTTTTTTCATATTTATCACACAGACTATCAAATCAGTTTTCATATGACACAGAGACAACCCAAGGAAAGAAAAAAATGCAGTTGCTAAATGATGATTTTATTTACCAAGGCCGAAAAAAATACAAACTTGTCTGGCCGCCTGTGAAAAAGTAATTGCTTTGTTAAATTACAAAATAACTGCGACTAATCACAAATGTAGGAAGTTCAATTTAGGATGTATGTAGTTCAATTTCACACGCCACACCCACACAATTAAATGCAACGTGTCAGAAAAAGTGAAGTAGGCTAAAAGATCAGAGCATCATCCTACGATCCAAAGAAATTCAAGAAGAAATGCGAAAAAAAAGTGATGGAAATCTATCAGTCTGGACTGGAGAGAACTGGGAACAGTGGCAGGCCTTCCCAGGAGGGGTCAGCCAGCTAAAATAACTCCAAGAGTGCAAGACTTATCCAGGAGGTCACAAAAGAACCAAGAAAAACACGGAAAGAACTACAAGCCTCGCTGCCCTCAGTTAAGGTCAATGTTCATGACTCTATTATAAGAAAAACACTGGCCAAAGCTGGCATCCATGGCAGAGTTCTAAGCCGGAAACCATAGCTGTCCAAAAAGAATATAAAGGCTCATCTTACGTTTGCCCAAAAAATCTTGATGATCCTTCACACTTTTGGAAGAACATTCTGTGGACTGATGAGTCCAAAGTTGAACTTATTGGAGGGTGTGCGGCCCGTTACATTTGGCGAGGAAATGGCACAGCAATCCTTCAAAAGAACACAACATTGAAGCCTGGTGGTGGCAGTGTGATAGTCTGGGGCTGCTTTGCTACCCCACGACCAGGACGACCTGCTGTAATTGATGGAAGAATGAATTCTGCTGTCTACCAGCAAATTTTGAAGGAGAACGTCTGGCCCTCAGTTTGTGTGCTCAAACTCGAGTGCTCTTGGAGCATGCAGCATGACAACGATCCGAGACAAATCAGCATGTCCACCTCTGAAAGGCTAAAAAAACAAACAAAGTAAAGATTTTGGAGTGGCCAAGTCAAAGTCCGGATTTAAAACCTATTGAAATGCTCTGGTGTGATCTGAATTGGGCTGTTCATGCTAGAAAACCCTCTAGTTTTGCAAAATTGAAACAATTCTGCACAGAAGAGTGGGCCAAAATTCCTCCAAATCGTTGTGAAAGACTCATCACAAATTATCGTTAACGCTTGATTTCAGTTATTGCTGCCAAAGGTGGCACAACCCGTTGTTATGTTTAGGGGGCGATTACTTTTTCACAGAGGGCCAGACAAGTTTGTAATTTTTTCTGCCTTGGTGAATAAAATCATCATTTAGAAACTGCATTTTCTAATTCCTTGGGTTATCTCTGTGTCAAACTAAAATCGGTTTGATGATCTCAAACTTTTGTGTGTGATAAATATGCAAAAAAAACACAGAAATCAGGAAGGGGGCAAGTACTTTTTCATGGCACTGTATGTGTATCTGTGAGTATTGGTAGATTTCATGTGTTGGTTAGCTCGATTTTGCAAGCTGTGTGTGTCAACCTCATCAGTGAGTACCAAATCAGTGTCTGAACACCTGTATTATTTCCATCAACATGTTTTATGTATTTACATCCAGACATTGGAAAAACGACCCACCCACCCACGCACAAACCCACCCAATACATGTAAGAAAATTGACTTCGCAAACCAAGTGAGCTGTTTTGTCATAACAATAAACATCGGGTGAAGAGCAACTTGCCTGGGCCAATACAGAATCCAGCGATAATGCCGACAACACAGCATACACTCAAATAACGCATGAAAGACAAATGAGTCTGGAGAAAGAGAAAATCAGGTGTCATTTTGGTAATAACAGAAAAGTAGATATTTGAACACTTGTTAAAATATATTTTCCTATGTTTTGGCAAATACCATAAACATTATAGAAATGTACACCATTAAAACTATCTGACCAAAGTAAAATCTAATTTGCCTGTGTGTGTTCTGTACATGAATAAAAGTGGTTTTGCGTTTGAAAATGTATCCATGTTTACAATTGCACACGTTTCCATTCTTAGATAGTATAGATACTACCCTGAATGTTAAGATGCTTTTTTCCAGGTGGTTTTATCAAGAGCATAGACGAACAACCATGACGCGAAGATATGGTGCTGCTACTCTGTTAAAGCCATTTTGTGCACTGGGCCACAAGATGCTCAACTCTGTGAGCTGTTCAATATGGAAAATTAGTTTGACAAGCTAAAAGGACAGTGATTTTATGTATCTGGTTAAAAACACAGTCATCGAGTTATTTGTAGATGTTTTTTTCATAAGAAGGTCTCATCTCATTTCATTTTCTGAACCGCTTTAACCTCACTAGGGTCACGGGGGGTGCTGGAGCCTATCCAAGCTGAATTCGGGCCAGAAGCGGGGGGCACCCTGAATTGGTGGCCAGGCAATTGCAGGGCACAAGGAGACAAACCACCATTCATGCTCAGACTCATACATAGGGGCAATTTAGAGTGTCCAATCAGCCTACCATGCATGTCTTTGGAATGTGGGAGGAAACCGGAGTACCTGGAGAAAACCCACGCAGGAGAACATGCAAACTCCACAGAGGTGGACCGACCTGGATTTGAACCCAGGTCCTCCACTGTGAGACCGACACACTAACCTCTCATCCAACGGGCCGCCCCATAAGAAAGTCGTAATTGTTTTTCTTGACAGAAGTTATTCTGAACAATAACATTGAAATTCATGCAGCACTTTCTATTCTTTTTATAACCAAATAACTTATATTTACTATCATTGCCATTTTGTCAAATTGTGCAAGCAGAAGTTTTCTGTGCGTATACTATAGTGGTGGTCCGTGCATTTTCTCGTAGGGCCTTCAACGAATCAATCCAACCCTCAAAAACTATTTTATGGCTATAAAACCTCTACTGCAGCTACAGCTGCGACATATAAAATGATTTAATGATTAAATACAAATACTAGAGCTTTTCAGATATTACAACCGGGCCAGGGGGTGACTTGCCCAGCGATGAACGTCAATGGCGTACCGGCAAACATTGCCCGAAAATGGGGTAAAATCCAGCCAAAAACAGCATTTATTGATTAAATATAAATACTGGAACTTTTTAGACATCGGAACCGGGCACAGAGTATTATTTCCCCGGGAAAAAGACAGCGATGAACGTTGATACGTCCATACGTGAAACGGCAAAAATTGCACTAAAATGGGGTAAAATCCACTTCCTAGCAGCATTTATTGATTAAATACAAAAAATGGAGCTTTTCAGACATTACAACTGGGCGAGGGGGGTGATTTCGCCGGGAAAAGACAGCGATGGACGTCAATGGCGAAACGGCAAAAAATGCACTAAAATGGGGTAAAATCCACTTCCTAGCAGCATTTAGTGATTGAATACAAACACTGGAGCTTAAATACAAACACTAGAGCTTAAATAAAAACACTGGAGCTTTTCAGATATCAGAACCGGAACCACAATTGAAATATTACTTAGGAATATAGCCATATTTTAATCACCAAAAATCCTTTTTAACTGTATACAATATCCATCCTCCTTTCTTTCTTCCTTCTTTTCTATCACCATCGAAGCTAATGCTGAAAGTTGAGCCTGTCCTGTCGTATTTCTGGCATAGTCCGTCTTGAAAATGGCTTTAAATCAACATAACAATATATTTGCTTGTGTAGCTCGCTCCAGATACAGTTTGGTAGCTCTGGCTAATCACTAGCCAATCATAGTTGTTGAAAGCGATGACGTATCCCTACGCCAGCGACAAGGCAATGACGTATCCCTACGCCAGCGACAAGGCATTGTGGTGTTGCCAACTCGAAATCTGATTGGTTAAAGCAACAGTCTTATAGACGATTGTTTAATGCAGCAGAGCCTGCAGAACTGATTGTGAAGGCCTTGAGGCAGAATTCTGACCCTGGCAACAAATAATGGCTGAAATGTGATTGGTTAAATATGAAAACACAAATCTGAAAGCAGTGCAACCTGGGGGAAAAGCACTGAAAGGAAACTAACAGACAATTTGGAATTATTTAATAAGTATTAATGGACTTTCTTAGGCCAGCAGAGAAGGCCTTGAAGGCCCTGACGGCCCGCCACTGGCGTATAGTGATTTGTGTGATTATGTTACTGTACCACTAGCCTTTTGTCTACTATCTAATTCAGATTTTAAAATGATTCCATTGGGAGGTACAGACAGACATCCAGAGATGAACACACCATCCGTTCAAAGTCCAGTCCTTTAAAAGTTTTGGTCAAAACATTCAAGTTCATACAGCAGGATTGCCGTCAATGGAAAAAAGTGCCTGACTACACATTTACGACATAATTTTAACACTAACTTGAGACCTATCTAGAGTGCGGTCTGCTTTTATAGCTGGGATAGGCTGAGATAACCCTCTAACGGTTAGGGGGTTAGGACCTAACCCTAACCTACAACCCTTACAAGCATGCACGGTATGGATTAAAACTGAATGAATGAGAGCAACAATATGTGTTATCATAAATAATCACAAAAATGTCATGATAGTAATTGCAATCTAAATTATGAATTGGTGCCCAGCCATGAATAAATGTTTACCTAGTAGGGGCTGACTAATATTAGTAGTGGTCAGCAGTCTTGGTTTGACCCATTTATCTAAGGATACAAACATTTTTACCTGTAAAATGAGGGTAAAAGTTATCCCAGAACTGCAGATTCCCATCATGGTGAAACCTCCAACCATAAGAGACCTCCTCCCCAGCTTCTCTATGGTGAAACACTACAGGAGAACACCATTGGAAAAAAACACACATTTTCAAGGGTCTATGTGCTTTAAACCTTTTTCAATTGTATGGAAATATTATGATCTTACCCCAATGAGTCCAGCAATTATCTCAATTACTCCTGTGCCTGCTGTTGTGTATGGGATTTCTCTTGCAGGTATTCCCGCATTCGCAAATATATCATTGGTATAGAACCAAATCTATCAAGAAAATATGTTTTTTATGAATGAATTTGAAATTGCAGCAATCGTCATGACTTGTATGAAAAATATGCCCTAACATTGTTGTGGTCTCTGCCCCTTCCTTCCTGAGACCTGACTCTTCCAAAGCAGGTGAAGGGAGTTTATTTGATTACAGTTCATCATCAGCGAGCTTTAAAACCCAACTGGACGCAGCAACACATCGTTTTATCAACTTGTCTGGTTCTTATGTCAGTTGCATGGTGTGTTCCTTGTGTTTGTTTTGAGCTCTGACTCACTGTTCTCGTCTCAGGACCTGCTCTGCATGCCCCATGCCGGATTCCATCCATGTGATCCATTTCCAGCCTAGTTGGCGATCTGCCTATTTCACACCTTACATTTCTCCGGACTGTGCATGTGGAGATCCTCGTCGCCTGCCCGCAGACACTTTCTTGTTTTGATAAACTTATTCCCACCACACATTATGCCTCCTGCATGTCCGCTCCAGGATACCTTCCGTAACCACAAACTTCAAAAACCAGATGCCGAGGCCACCTCAGCTGAGTCTTTCCGTTGCTTAGGAGTAGCCGTTCTACTCCAAGTCCATTGCAGATGACCATACTTCTTCTGTATGAGTTATACGCACATCATTATCATTTGCCACATTTAGTATAAGCTTTGCCTGAATTTGAATGTGTTCTTGCTTGAGACAATGAGTTGCCATCATTTCATTTCTTGTCATCAATGAAGAGCGCTTTGTTTATCCGAGGCGTCTTGGAGTCCTTGTGCCTTCTGTTTTGACTATAGTGATGAGATTGTGAACATTTTTTAAAAACTCTGATGTCCCAATTGTGTAATCTAGCCCTCTCTTTAGAGTTGGGATGTCCAGGTAATCACAGCCTCCAAATATAATAAGCATGGACAAAACAAAATAATGGCCAGAATGCCGTTGGGGAATTACCGCATGCGGTCCCTAATGTACGTTCTTTTTGCAAGTGAACATTCAGAAGCAATGTTCCCTCTAAGCTGCGCGCGTGCGCAATTGCGCACTACTCTCGTCTTCTCTGCGCAGCAGCAATCATATGGCGCGCAGTAAAAAAAAAAAAAAAAAAAGTGGTGTATTTTTTTTTTTTTTACCCCATGATGGCGCGGTTTAAGCGGCAGCCAGTGGCAGTAGCTCTGTCCACTCTTATGTTTTTCGTGTTTTACAGCATGTTTTACATGAAAAATTAGAGGGAACATTGACATGCACCTGCTTGTGGCAGGTGTGATACTGGTGTGCCCATAGCGAGCAATGATGATGTCGTGACCGGATGATTCGCCTAAAGACGTTTTGCCGACGGACGTTTGACAGACGGACAGGTCGCCAAATGAACGTTCATTCAAACAGTGTTTAATGATTAAATACAAATACTAGTATTTGTTAGTTTAATGATTAAATACAAATACTAGTATTTGAAATACTAGTTTAATGATTAAATACAAATACTAGTATTTGTATTTAATCATTAAACGCTGTTTTCAGCTGGATTTGACCAAATTTGAGAGCATTTTGAGCCGTTTGGCGAATGGACGTATATGGACGTTTTTTTGCCTCCATCGCGACATCATCGCGACATTTTACCGAGGAATTCACTTCCTTGGGCTCGGTTCTAATGTCCAAAGAGCTCCAGTATTTGTATTTAATCATTAAACGCTGTTTTCGGCTGGATTTGACCGAATTTGAGAGCATTTTGAGCCGTTTGGCGAATGGACGTATATAGACGTTTTTTTGCCTCCATCGCGATATCATTGCGACATTTTACCGAGGAATTCTCTTCCCTGGGCTCGGTTCTAATGTCCAAAGAGCTCCAGTATTTGTATTTAATCATTAAACGCTGTTTTCGGCTGGATTTGACCGAATTTGAGAGCATTTTGAGCCGTTTGGCGAATGGACGTATATAGACGTTTTTTTGCCTCCATCGCGATATCATTGCGACATTTTACCGAGGAATTCTCTTCCCTGGGCTCGGTTCTAATGTCCAAAGAGCTCCAGTATTTGTATTTAATCATTAAATGCTGTTTTAGGATGGATTTGACCCGATTGCTGTCATTTTACGGCTCGGTTCTGCTACATCTGCCCGCCCAAGAGTGCTTATTCCCGGACTGCCATGCCCCCCCCAAGAGTGCTTATTCCTGGGCTGCCATTGATGGTAGACTAACATTGATTTTTACTATAATTTGGACAACACCGGCGGCGGGCCGGATTAAAAATCCTAACGGGCCGTATATGGCCCGCGGGCCGAGGTTGAAAAACTTGTACACACACGATCCGGGGCCGGGGCGAGTGCGCGAATCCCGTTTCGGCGAAACCTCAGTTCGGCCGAATGAACGTTCGGCGGAACGTCCATTCGGTGACCTGCCCGTCTGTGAAACGTCCGTTGGCGAAATGTCTTTAGGCGAATCATCTGAGTACCGATGATGTTGCTCACACTGGTACTCAGTGCGCTCAGGGAGGTTGTCTTTCTGCTCATACCAACGAAAAATTAGAGGGAACATTGTTCAGAAGGGTGTCTTTTTTCTGAATATCTAAGGGCAATTCTGACATTTAAATGATCCTTTTTAGTCAGGGGTCAATATACTTGCTGGAACCGCAAAGACGAAGTTGACATCCCTTTTACGGGACTGGACTTTGGCTCTGCACCTGGAGGCCAAGGGTTGATGACTTACGCCACCAGCGGGAATTGAGCCCGCGCCTGCCTGCACCGAAGTTAGGCGAGTTAACTTCTAAACCACGAGGCGGCTGGAGGGAAAACCAAATTTGTAGAAAAACCTTATTTGGGTAGGCTGCTATATTGAGTTATGGGAAGTCCCCTGTCTTAACAGAGGGAATGGTAGGCAGTGCCATTATGCAATTTATGGGTCAGTGTTTTCAAAAAAAAATCTTTGTTTTAGGGAATGTTTGCTCTGTGCACACACGATCCGCCTACGACCGGATTGTTTTTCTCTAGTTTGCGCATTGTTGGATCTAACTGAAGTAAAAGCAAGCGATGAGCTCCTCAGTATGGCTCCTATCTTACTTAAACATTGTCCCCTCAGTGGGGGTGAGACAAGTCAGTTGCAGGAGGAAATCAGCCGGTAATGTCGGTGTGCAGACACTAACTTCACATTAGTGCCCTCCTTGGGTAAGCCTAAGTGCGGTGGACATAATGTGGATTGAGTGAAGAATAGAGGGGACATTTACGAAATACATTTCAAAACTGAAGAAGCATTTGGTTTTAATAGCATCAAAGATGGACATGGTAAAGGAGAAATGTGAGACAATTCATTGAAACAATTAGGAAAATAGTAGTTGAGATAGAAGTTTGAAGATAAACTAATTGATTTTAGGATAGGCTCCAAAGGGCATAATTTCCGTAGGATGGGAGAGACTTGGAGTGTCTTCAGTGCACAGAAGGCATTCCCATGTACTTTGTCATATTGATGAATATTAGAATATTCATGGGTTTCATAAGCATTTAATAGTTAATATTAAATAGGTGAGATTGTTTTCCGCTACTTTAAAGGCATACAAGCCCAGTTGTTGTTAAGGAAACTTGCATTCACGACTTACAGACTGGTCATTGCAATTGCAAAGTTTTAATACAGTTAAATGTTAGTGCAAGAGTAAAAATGTAAAGACTGACAAGGACAATCTTAGAAAACAGGAAATTGAGTAAATTCCAAGATCCAAAACCTCTAACAAAGAAACAAATGATGTAATTTTTGGGGGGTTGAAAAACTGTTGTAGTGCATGGATTCCAAATTACTTTGGAAGTGTGACTCCCATTTGTAAAATAATGTATGAGGAAAATTTGGAAATTAGCTCTATTTTACAATGGATGCCCAAAGCTGAACAGGTCTTTCTTGGCAAAAAAACAAGTACTAGTGTCTAGTCAACATTAGCACTTCTGAATTATGAAAGATCAACCTCTGAGTAAGGCAAAACTCTTTTTGTAGATGGGTGTTGAGTTTATTTCTGACATATGTATCATTTATCGGTGTTATTATACATTTACGACAATATATAAATGCTTTTGCCAGTGCTGTTTGCAAAGTATATCTTGCAACAGTCCACGTAGAGATGAGCGAGGTGGCGGAGCGACTCACCTAACATTGAGGCGATACTGCTGTTAGTATCGTAGTCCCTTCCCTCGGCCTCCAAGTTTACTACGCCGCCGTCGTCGTCTGCCTTCAAGTTTACTATGCCGCCGTCAACGTCGACCTCCAAGTTTACTACGCCGGCGTAGTCGTCGGCCTCCAAGTTTACTACGCCGCCGTCGTCGTCCTCCAAGTTTACTACGCCGCTGTCGTCGTCGGCCTTCAAATTTACTATGCCGCCGTCGTCGTCGGCCTTCAAGTTTACTACGCCGCCGTCGTCGGCCTCCAAGTTTACTACGCCGCCATCGTCGTCGGCCTCCAAGTTTACTACGCCGCCGTCGTCGTCGGTCTCCAAGTTTACTACGCCGCCGCTGTCGTCGGTCTCCAAGTTTACTACGCCGCCGCTGTCGTCGGCCTCCAAGTTTACTACGCCGCCGTCGTCGGCCTCCAAGTTTACTACGCCGCCGTCGTCGTCGGCCTTCAAGTTTACCATGCCGCCGTCGTCGGCGGCCTTCAAGTTTACTACGCTGCCGTCGTCGTCTACCTCCAAGTTTACTACGCCGTAGTCGTCGTCGGCCTCCAAGTTTACTACGCCGCCGTCGTCGGCCTCCAAGTTTACTACGCCGCCGTCGTCGCTGGCCTCCAAGTTTACTACGCCGCTGTCGTCGTCGGCCTCCAAGTTTACTACGGCGCCATCGTTGTCGGCCTCCAAGTTTACTACGCTGCTGTCGTCGGCGGCCTCCAAGTTTACTACGCCACCGTCGGCATCGGCCTCCAAGTTTACTACGCCGTTGTCGTCGGCCTCCAAGTTTACTTCGCCGCCATTGTCGTCGGCCTCCAAGTTTACTACGCTGCCGTCGTCGTCGGCCTCCAAGTTTACTACGCCGCCGCCTTCGTCGGCGGTCTCCAAGTTTACTGCGAGCCGTCGGTCTCCAAGTTTACTACGCCAGCGTAGTCGTCGGCCTACAAGTTTACTACGCCGCCGTCGTTGGCCTCCAAGTTTACTACGCTGCCGTCGTCGTCGGCCTCCAAGTTTACTACGCCGCCGCCGTCGTCGTCGGTCTCCAAGTTTACTACGAGCCGTCCGTCTCCAAGTTTACTACGCCGCCGCCGTCGTCATCGGTCTCCAAGTTTACTACGAGCCGTCGGTCTCCAAGTTTACAACGCCAGCGTAGTCGTCGGCCTCCAAGTTTACTACGCCGGCGTAGTTGTCGGCCTCCAAGTTTACTACGCCGCCGTCGTCGGCCTCCAAAATTACTACGCCGCCGCCGTCGTCGGCCTCCAAGTTTACTACGCCGCCGTCGTTGTCGGCCTCCAAGTTTACTACGCTGCTGTCGTCGGCGGCCTCCAAGTTTACTACGCTGCCGTCGGCGGCGGCCTCCAAGTTTACTACGCCGCCGCCGTCGTCGTCGGTCTCCAAGTTTACTACGAGCCGTCCGTCTCCAAGTTTACTACGCCGCCGCCGTCGTCGTCGGCCTCCAAAATTACTACGCCGCCGCCGTCGTCGGCCTCCAAGTTTACTACGGCGCCATTGTTGTCGGCCTCCAAGTTTACTACGCTGCTGTCGTCGGCGGCCTCCAAGTTTACTACGCCGCCGTCGGCGTCGGCCTCCAAGTTTACTACGCCGCCGTCGTTGTCGGCCTCCAAGTTTACTACGCTGCCGTCGTCGTCGGCCTCCAAGTTTACTACGCCGTTGTCGTCGGCCTCCAAGTTTACTTCGCCGCCATTGTCGTCGGCCTCCAAGTTTACTTCGCCGCCATTGTCGTCGGCCTCCAAGTTTACTTCGCCGCCATTGTCGTCGGCCTCCAAGTTTACTACGCCGCCGCCGTCGTCGTCGGTCTCCAAGTTTACTGCGAGCCGTCGGTCTCCAAGTTTACTACGCCAGCGTAGTCGTCGGCCTACAAGTTTACTACGCCGCCGTCGTTGGCCTCCAAGTTTACTACGCTGCCGTCGTCGTCGGCCTCCAAGTTTACTACGCCGCCGCCGTCGTCGTCGGTCTCCAAGTTTACTACGAGCCGTCCGTCTCCAAGTTTACTACGCCGCCGCCGTCGTCGGCCTCCAAGTTTACTACGCCGCCGTCGTTGTCGGCCTCCAAGTTTACTACGCTGCCGTCGTCGTCGACCTCCAAGTTTACTACACCTCCAAGTTTACTACGCCGCCGTCGTCCTCCAAGTTTACTACGCCGCCATTGTCGTCGGCCTCCAAGTTTACTACGCCGCCATCGGCGGCGGCCTCCAAGTGTACTACGCCGCCGTCGTCGTCGGTCTCCAAGTTTACTACGCCGCCGTCGGTCTCCAAGTTTACTACGCCAGCGTAGTCGTCGGCCTCCAAGTTTACTACGCCACCGTCGTCGTCGGCCTCCATGTTTACTACGCCACCGTCGGCCTCAAAGTTTACTCCGTCGGGGTCTCCACCCTCGGCCTCCACCCAGGGCCTCTAAGTATATGCTGTCGGGATCTCCGTCCACAGCCATTCTCGCTGCCGTCTTGGCCCCCCGGTAAAAGGATCTTCAGGTTTTCGCCGTCGTCCACGGCCTCCAACCATGCGCCGCCGTCGTCGTCCTCGGCCTCCAAGCATTCGCCGCCGTTGTCATCCGCGGCCTCCAAGCATGCGTCACCGAAGTCGTCTGCGGCCTCCAAGCATGCGCTGCCGTTGTTGTCCGCAGCCTCCAAGCATGCGCCACCGTCGTCGTCCGCGGCCTCCAAACATGCACTGCCGTCGTCGTCCAAGGCCTCCAAGCATGCGCTGCTGTCGTCGTCCACGGCCTCCAAGCATGCGCCGCCGTCGTCATCCACGGCCTCCAAGCCTGCGCCGCCGTGATCGTCCACGGCCTCCGAGGATGCGCCGTCCTCCACGGCTCCCAAGAATACTCCGTTGTCCACGGCTCCAGAGAATACTCCGTCGTCCACGGCTCCCAAGAATACTCCGTCGTCCACGGCCTCCAAGTCCATGCCGCCGTCCATGGCCTCCAAGTCCATGCCGCCGTCCATGGCCTCCAAGTCCATGCCGCCGTATTGGGCCCCGCAGGAAGGATGGCCACCAACGGCCTCCAGGTTCTCGCCGCCGTCTTGGCCCTCGCCAGAAGGATGGCCGCCCACGGCCTCCAGGTACTCGCCGCTGTCTTGGCCCCCTCCACAAGGATGGCAGCCCACGACTTCCAGGTTCTCACTGTCGTCTTGGTCCCCGCCAGAAGGAGGGCCGCCCACGGTCTCCAGGTTCTCGCCACAAACTTGGGCCCCGCCAGGGGAATCGCCGCCGCCGGGGCCCCCGCCAAAAGGACTCCCGTCACTAGGCACATGAGTGCGGTGCGCCGGCACGAGGGTGCGGGGTGTTGGCGCAAGGGTGCGGGGCGCCAGCGCGATGGTGCTGGGCGCCGGCGCGAGGGTGCGGGGCGTCGGCGCGAGGGTGCGGGGCGCCGGCGCGAGGGTGCGGGGCGCCGGCGCGAGGGTGCGGTGCCTCCAAACATACTCCGCCGTCGTCGTCCACGGCCTCCAAGCATGCGCCGGCATCGTCATCCACGGCCTCCAAGCATGCGCCGCCGTCGTCGTCCACGGCCTCCAAGCATGTGTCACTGTCGTCTTCCACGGCCTCCAAGCATGCGGCAACGGTTGTGGGGCGTCGGCGCGAGGGTGCGGGGCGCCGGTGTCAGGGTGAGGGTGCGTGGCGCTGGTGTCGGTGCGGGGGGCCGGCGTCGCGCGAGGGTGCGGGGCGTCGGTGCGAGAGCGTGGGGTCCCGGCGTCGGCGCGAGGGCACGGGGCGCGGCGTCGGTGTGAGGGCACGGGGCGTCGCCGCGAGGGTGCGGGGTGCCGAGGACGGTGTGCTGGAGCGAGGCGCCGGCGCGCTGGAGCGAGGCGCCGGCGCGCTGGAGCGAGGCGACGGCGCGCTGGATCGAGGCGACGGTCCTTCTCTTCCCACGCTTGGGAAATGCCCCACATTGTCATGCAGGGTCTCAAAGGGCAAAAGTTATTTTGTCCAACTTCAAGGTGGTCGCCGTCATCCTGCCCTGAACCAAAATTGCCGCCGCTACCATGCAAGATGCCTGTTGTGATCACACCAAGACCCGTAATGGCCGTCGTCATCCCGCCACTATTCAAAATGGTCGCCGTCGTCCAGCCGGGTTTCGAATCGGTCCTCGTCACCGTGCCACATCTCAAATTGGTCGGTGTGATCAAGCCATGCTCCGAAATGATTATCGGCACGCCGCTTCCTCCTCCCTCACCTCCGGGATGCACGCCGGCGGTGTTGGCCAGAAGGCGCAAATACGAGCAAGCTCGTCGGCGGCATGGAGAGGGTTGCATGGCTGGGCATAGCGGCTGCCCGCAATCCACCACGTGGATGGCATGGGTAAATGGCTAATCGCGAACCCCAGAAAGGGTTCGCCGAGTCATAGTCTGGGGAAGCGTCCGAGATAGCGGCTAGGGGAACGTCCGCCCTCCTTGCAAGTAAAAATCCAGAAGGGTGTCTTACTCTTACTGATGCATATTTTTGTAGATGTCTAACGACAAACCTTACATTCTCATTCTATTTTTAAAGGAGAGGCCAGAAACCTGGCAAAGTTAATCCATTTCAGCTGATTTTATATGTTATCTTAGCCTCGATTCCCACTGGTGCTGGTGTGATTGGGAGTGCGAAGGGTCGGCTCTCTTTCTGTGTGCCTTTTACGGCTGTCATCCTGGGTATACATTATGTAGTAGGTTGTGTTTGGTATTTTTCTGCAGGTGCCTGGAGCTGTGGCTCCACCCCTGTGGCAAAGCCCTGCCCAGGCCAACACAGCTGTGACTACTTCCCACTCATCCCTCCTCCAATCAAGATCCACATCCAGCCCTTATTTAAACCCTCCTATTTTTCAGTTCTGGGCTCGACTGTCTGGAATGTAGGTGCTGAGGCAGTGGAGTCCTTACTTTCTTTAGATAGCACCCATTGTCTAGAGATAAGTAGGTTTTGTTTGCCCCATCTTCCCCTGATTTGTAAGTGTGCTATTCATTGTTATATTGAGTATTTATGTTGATAAAGTTAATTATTTTGGGCTGCACAGGGGGACTTGAGATAAGTTTAGACACCCCGGGGTATACATATAGTTTGTTGCACTTATACACGTACCTTATTCTCATGTCTAGACTTTTATTACATCAGTTCTGACAGTGGCACCCTTAGTCCTTATTTCCTGTATTTTTGGGGGTGTTCATTTGAACATCTTTTTCATTTGAGGGTGCCACTTTTGTATCTTTTGCTTCCCCTATGTTGTCCCATAGTCCAGGTTTTCTGTGGACTTTGTTGTAAATAAATTATCATTTAATGCTACTTGCCTTGTGTGTCTGGCTCCTCATTGGCCGGGTTTTTTCTGCTGTGGTAGTTGCGACTCCCTAGTACCTCTTACCACCAGGGGGGGTCGTAACAGTGCCCTATGGCTGACTTGCGACCCGTCTATGGTGCAGTTTGCCTTTTTCCCTGTTAAGGTTGTGGAGGTGTTGCACAGCCAGGATGAAAACTGCACTGCTCCTTTGACTGCCTGGCAGACCACCTCTCTACTACCCCTGAATAGACTTTATCAGGAATGATGAGGAGTATTCTCTCTCTGTAGTTGGAAAAAAACTCTTTGGTCCATGGAAGTCATCCTCAATTCTTTTACCAAACACCTCCCAGGCCCAAGCGTTTGCCTCAGAGATCCCCAAAATTAACTGTGTTTTATGCAGCTTATCGGTATTCATCAGCTACCTCTCGACTCTCATTGGCCAAAAAAGTCCCAAGGGTCGTTCAGCATGTGTGGATCCCATACTACTAGTGTCCACCAACAAGTTTGGAGATTGGCGCCATGAAAGTCACAGACCACATTAGGGCCACAACTCTCGTTGCACATTTCAGAAATGGAGGCAAAGCACATTCTCTATTTGGTCTCATTTCTGTATATCAAAAAACACGCTACTAAAAAGGTAACGATATATATGCACACAAACTCTACTTACAGCATCAATTCCAGAGAGTTGCATGCCGATGTTGATGACCACCACACTTAGGACCTGCCAGCGGACTGTGTCGTCAAGAAGCAGGTTCCACACTGAGAGTGTTTTCACAGATGTCAAAGAATGTTGCTCTTCTTGCATCTCCTCAATCTCAGCTTGTATGTTACAATTTGATCTGTACCACTTCAGAGCTAGGGAAGAGATGTTCCATACATAAGCAAAAGGTCTGAAATGTCTATGCAACTTTCTGGGCAAAACCTTGCAGGAAACATATGCATGCCTGTGACATGCTCATTTTTACTTGATAAAAAGAAATTTAATTTATTTTCTTCAAACTTCAGTCTGACTGCTACATACCTCTCAACCTCAGCCAATTGCTCCCCTTATGAATGATTGAGATTCTCCTTATTAAGCAATCGTAAACTTACAAACACAACGCAGCACATATTTACTCACATAGGGCACAATTAAAAGCAAAAAATTTCCCAAAGTGGACGGGGTGCCCAATCTGTTGGTGCGCTTTTGTATGCACTAAATTCAAGATTCTGTAGATGTCGCTGTATGACGCTGACAGCTTGACTTGTACATTGCTTGACTTGTACATTGCTTGCTGACGCGCAGACTGACTGAGACGATACAGATTAGAACCGAAATGGGTAAGACAAGATCGGTCTTACAAAAAAAAATCCCATACAAAAGTTGTTATACGGCGTACACAATTTGAAATGATCAAAAAAACATGACAGTTTGACAGTTATGCTGCTAACTTTGATAGGTTTAAAATGCAAACATCTCATGGTACTCGGACGTTTGGCCGCCGGACGTTTGGCCGCCGGACGTTTGGTGGCCGGACGTCTGGTCCCCGGACGTTTGGTCGCCCGGACGTTTGGTAGAACGGACGTTTGGTCGCCGGGTTCGCTCCCTCTTATGAGAGGGAGAGAGACAGAGAGTTTACTGTTGAAAGCGAGCAATCAGGTAATCTCTCGCTCTCAAAATTATCATCATGAGAGAAAGAGTGAGAGCATTAATATCAAAATATCGCTCGCTCCCGACAGATCTATTGGCGTGTTTGTACATGCTATTCCGCGCCGGATTCGCTCGCTTGCTCCCGGCAGAGAAGAGAGTTTACTGTTGAAAGCGATCAACCAGGTATTCTCTCGCTCTAAAAATTATCATCATGAGAGAAAGAGTGTTTGTAATTGCATTAACAACGTAAGAGAGCATTAATATCAAAATATCGCTCGCTCCCGGCAGATCTCTTGGCTTGTGTGTACATGCTATTCAGCGCCGGATTCACACGCTGGCCCCGACCCCGGATTCGCTCGTATTGGCGTGTGTACAGTTTTTCAAACTACGGCCCGTTAGGCTTTTTAATCCGGCCCGCCGACGTTGTCCAAATTATAGTAAAAATCAATGACCGCATTCATTTCCCTTTGCCCTGCAATACCGTTCATCACTCTCAATTTAAAGACTGCTTTCTTTCGTTGAATAATAATATGTTCTTAATGTTGAAAGTAAATTTGAAAACAAAGTTTTCACCTTCAATTGTGTCTTTTTTCTTATATTTCAATCCCCAGGTTGGATCAATTACATTGCGTGTCCAAATGCTGTCCAATTTTAGTATCCATTCTGGCCCACAAGTCAAAAAGTTTGCCTACCCCTGGTATAGACAAACTTGCCTCTTTTATACTATTATTGTCCCAAATTAAACACATTATCAATAAGATGCCAATGACGGCGATGGACGTGCGGCTGCCATCCATTCTTTTTGACTTGCGGGCCAGAATGGATACTAAAATTGGACAGCATTTGGAGACGCAATGTAATTTATCAAACCTGGGGATTGAAATATTAAAAAAAGACACAATTGAAGATGATTTTTTTTTCAAATTTACTTTCAACAATAAGAACATATTATTATTCAACGAAAGAAAGCAGTCTTTAAATTGAGAGTGATGAGCTGTATTGCAGGGCAAAGGGAAATGAATGAGGTCATTGATTTTTACTATAATTTGGACAATGTCGGCGGGCCGGATTAAAAAGCCTAACGGGCCGTAGTTTGAAAAACTGTACACACGCCAATACGAGCGAATCTGGGGGCGGGGCGAGCGTGCGAATCCGGCGCTGAATAGCATGTACACACACGCCAAGAGATCTGCCGGGAGCGAGCGATATTTTGATATTAATGCTCTCTTACGTTGTCAATGCAATTACAAACACTTTCTCTCATGATGATAATTTTGAGAGCGAGAGATTACCTGGTTGATCGCTTTCAACAGTAAACTCTCTGCTCTGCCGGGAGCGAGCGAGCGAATCCTGCGCTGAATAGCATGTACACACACGCCAATAGATCTGCCGGGAGCGAGCGATATTTTGATATTAATGCTCTCACTCTCTCTCTCATGACCTCATAACCTGATCTCATAACCTCATCATAGGCGCCGTTCAAAGCGGCTGCTAGTTGCAGTGGCTCCCTAAACCCTCACTCGTATTCTGTGATTTTAGGGCTTTTTAGAGCTTTTTATCCTTTATTTTTACGTTTTATTGTCTCTTAAGATTTTACTTGTTACTTTGCTTTATATATCATATTCCAAACTTTTATGTTTTAAAACATTACTTTCAAGACTCTACTCCAAGACTCAAGTTGTGCGAGAGGCAGTCTTTGATTTATTAGTTTAGTTTATCTTTGCGAATTCTGGAGATTGTATTCTTGACCCACTCAGCCATGCCTCCGCTGTTTTACACAAAGGATCAGCTGTTAGCGCTACGCAACACCTGGATTCCCTTGGACCTGGACCTCCCCGCGGAGTTAAAGAGGAAGAGAAGAGGATGCAGATCTGGACGAAAATGTCAGGAGAGAAAGCGACGCTTCAGACCCAGCATTCCATCTATTATTATGGGGAACGTAATATCTCTCCCCAATAAGATGGAAGAGCTAACGCGCTTTCCAAACAACAACGACAATATCAGAAAATCTGCCTTATGTGCTTCACGAAGACCTGGCTGAATGAGCTAATTCCAGACTCTCTCGTCTCCTTGGATGGTTTTCAGCTGGTGAGGGCAGACAGAGATGCTGAGGAGAGCGGTAGGAGGAAAGGTGAGGGACTAGCTGGTTTTATTAATAGTAGATGGTGCAGCCCCGGCAACTGGGCATCAGGCCGTTTTACATCCCCCGGGAGTTCTCGCACGTTATCGTAATAACTGCGTATATACATCCCTCGGCCGATGCGGCAGTCGCCCGCGAGCTGCTTCACGCCACTGTGTCCCGGCTGCAAACGTCACACCCCCAGTCTCTCCTTCTTATCTCTGGTGATTTTAACCATGCTCCCTTGGCTTCTACTCTCCCCACCTTCACTCAGTATGTGAAGTGCCACACCAGGGAACAAAAAACTCTGGACCTGCTGTATGCCAACACAGACCACAACCTGGTCCATCTGATCCCCACCTACATCCCTATGGTGACGAAAATAAAACCTACCACAAGGATCATACAAAGATGGACCGAGGAGAACAGCATGGTACTGAGGGACCATTTTGAGAACACTGACTGGGAGGTGCTGTGCAATTCACATGGTAAAGACATTGACAGCTAGACCCACTGCATCACAGATTATATTAACTTCTGTGTTGAGAACATTGTACCCTCCAAGAAGGTCCGTTGTTTCTCCAACAATAAGCCGTGGGTCACCAGGGATCTAAGGGCCCTCCTGAACAAGAAGAAGAGGCCTTTTAGGTCTGGGGAGAAAGAGTCTGAAAATGGTCCAGAAGGAGCTGAAGAGAGAGATAAGGAAGGGAAAGACTATCTACAGGAGGAAGCTGGAGAACCAACTCCAGAGAGGCAACACCAAAGAGGCAAAACCACCTCTACATCAACACCAGTAAGACAAAGGAAATGGTCATCGATTTTCGGAGGAATCCTCAACAGACCACTCAGGTGAACATCCAGGGTACAGACATTGAAATCGTGGAGAATTTTAAGTACCTGGGTGTTCACCTCAACAACAAACTAGACTGGTCCACAAACATAGATGCCCTGTACAAAAGGGGCCAGAGCCGCCTCTACCTACTGAGGAGTCTACGGTCCTTTGGAGTGTGCAGGACACTGCTGAGGACTTTCTACGACACTGTGGTGGCATCTACAGTGTTTTATGCAGTGCTCTGTTGGGGATGCGGGAGCATGGAGAGGGACAGGAGCAGGCTGAATAAGCTGGTCAGGAGGGCCAGCTCTGTTCTGGGCTGTCCTCTGGACTCTGTGGAGGAAGTGGGAGAGCGGAGAATGCCGACCAGGATGATGTCCATCATGGACAGCACGTCCCACCCCCTGCATGAGTCTGTGGAGTCCCTCCGAAGCTCCTTTAGCAATAGACTATGGCACCCTCATTGCAGGAAGGAGCGCTTCCGCAGATCCTTCCTCCCATCAGCTGTCAGGCTCTTTAACAAAAAAATGGCTGTGTTAAGACCTACCGTATGCATGCATGTACATTTATGTGTATGTATGTATATATGTGCTAAGCAACACGCTTATTTATTTATATATTTATTCATGTATTTATTTATTAACTTACTTTTTACCTATCTATTTATGTCTAAAATGCCTTTCTTATTCCTGCATCCTCACCCTCTTGCTACTGTGACAACGAAATTTCCCGAATACGGGATGAATAAAGTTATCCAATCCAATGATAATAATTTTGAGAGCGAGAGATTACCTGGTTGCTCGCTTTCAACAGTAAACTCTCTCCCTCTCCTAAGAGGGAGCGAACCCGGCGACCAAACGTCCATTCTACCAAGCGTCCGGGCGACCAAACGTCCGGGCGACCAAACATCCGGGGACCAAACGTCCGGGGACCAAACATCCCGGGACCAAACGTCTTTCGAGGAAACGTCCGGTCACGACATCTCATCTGCTATCAGATGCTAAAGGAATTCTATTTTTTGGGGACCTGCTGTGTTTCTACATTTTATGTTGTATGTTAAATTTCCCGGGCCCAGTTGGCAGGTGGTTAGCGCATCAGCCTCACAGTTCTGGGGTCAAGAGTTTGATCCCAGGTCGGTCTTCACTCTGTGGAAATTGCGTGTTCTCCCTGGGTTTGTCTGGTTTTTCTGTGGGTACTCCGGTTTCCTCCTGTAGCTCAAAAATATGTAGGTTAGGCTGGTTAAATTGCCTCTATGTATGAGTGTGAGGGTGAATTGAATGGTTGTCCGTCTCCTTGTGCCCTGCGATTGGCTGGCCAGCGATTCAGGATGTCTCCCGCCTGGAGTCCATAGCTAGCTGTGCTAGGCTCCAGCAACCCCCCGACCCTTGTGATTATAGGTGGTTTGGAAATGTCACGTTTTGTTGGGGTTTGGGCATTATGCCTTGTTGGAGTAATCATTATTATAAATGTGTTTGCAATGCTTATTTAGGAATATAAAGCCTTATAATATACATGCTTACTATATTAAACAATATATTTGCTTATTAGGAATAGTAATGCTAACTATATTAAACAATATAGTTATATATGTGTTGATCGCTTTTATGTTAGAGTTAGAATTAATATGTGCTTTCAACAAAGACAAACGCTTACTCCAAGCTCACTCTCCAGGACAGCTGGCTACAGCTAGAGACTTAACAATTCACTGAGTCCTTGCTCCGAGGACTGATTACTGGAAGATACGCCTCAACCCTTTCCCCAGATACAAGTTCCAGGATCTACAAGGACTCTTAAACTGCTTTGCTCTGTTTACCTTATAAAGAAATTATTATGCTTACTGGTGCAAATTCTAATGCCGTTGTTTTGCTTATTGTGCAAATTCTTACGCAGGTGTTCCGATAAAAGATAAAAACAGATTGTTGTGACAGTTGTTTTTATAACCTTCATGATGTTATTCGGTTAAGCTTATACAATTGTCCAAAACAGTTGAGACAGTTGTTTTTGCTTATGCAATTGTTTAAATCATATTACCTTTGAATGTTTTGGTTATGTGCCGCTAAATGGACCGAAGAGTATGCCGCTCGTCAGAATGCCTTGTGGACTGAGACGACGTCACAAGGCAACTCCTTGCAAGTTGTAAGCAGATATGTTGAAAGATGTTTTTCCTTTTTTAATTAAATATTACTAATAATGATTTAAAAGGTTTTAATCATTATTCCAACATTTGGTCCTTCGAGTAGCCGGGGTCAACACACCGATAAGGAATCCAGACGCTGCAGTTCAATATCTGGAGTGACCGTGCACGGCAAGAATCCCTTTTCCAGGCTGGATTATTTCTCAGCAGCGCCTGGGTTCTGATCGATTGACGACTATCCTCTGGGTGAGCATCTATCGACATTTCTGCTGAGTCCGCGTGTGATGGCTGCATATTGTTGACGGGTTCCAAATGCGCGAAGGGCATCACACGCGATGGCCTTATTTTGAGAAGTAAGGCTCGCGTCCTGGGGATGCCGATTTTAAAACCCTGCGGATACTAGTCACTAGCAGGTAGACACGGTGTGGTCTATAAAATGTGGTGGTGTGTGCATAGTTGTTAAAGCCTAAGGAGAAACGGGGAAAAAAGGTACTACGGGGATACACACAAATCCACCCCAAAGATGGGTGGTGCAAACAGTAATGCGGGTATTGACGACGATCCAAAGATGCGTCTGCCGTGTAAAGATTGAATTGGTGGAAATTAAAGCGCTACAAGGGTTAAACACCTAAATTTATGGATAAACAAATATGGGTTTGCTGGCCAGCTTAAATATGCTTGAAATATTAAAACCTGCAGGATAAAATACGGACTAAGCATAGAAGTAATCTATATATAATATGTGAAGGGAGAAACAAGCGAGGCGGCTTGTTCCACAGAAACAAGAGTGATAAAACGGGTCCGTTGTGTGAAAAAATAAAAGATAGCGCGGCCTCCTCGCCTGACGGGGACAGAACAGAAATCGGGTTTTCAAAAATGCTATGTGCTGGGTGTGTGGAGAATCGGGGCATATATCGCGTGATTGCCTGGACAAAAAGGTCTCTAAAAACAAGACAGGCCTGCTCAAAATGATTTGAATGAGGATTTTGAACATGAGGATGTTGGGCTAATTTTAAACCAGAGATCACATTCTTTGTGAATGAATTCAATTGGAATTTTTTGTGTGATGCTGAAAGTTGTAAAATGGCAATTAAAATGGTTATTTCCAAATGCTAGGCATACTTTGTTAATAGTAACTAAATGTACTGTCAATTTACTGGAATGAAATGGCTTATTGTGGCTTATCCTGGTTTCGTTCCCGTCTGCTAGCGGGAATATTTCAGTTAACAGAAATACAAAACAGCCAATTAAATGTTTAGCGGGGTTGCCAAAACTGGGTTTTGGTCATACTCTAAACTTGCCGAATAATGCTTCGATTGCGGGGGGAGCGCTCTGTTTTGGTGCGGTTGATTTGATGGTGTTAGACATTATAATACAGTATAGTATGCGCGCGGACCACACAAGCGACTAAAATTTTTGGGGGACCCCTTCCTTGGAGAATATTACAATAATTGGCCTTGAGGGCGCTGAAGCAAACTTGAGGGCAGAAATGGGTTTTGCTATGATATAGTTGTGCTTGCAGCATATTGTGATTATGGGGTCTTGGCAAACTATGGTGATATAGTTGGATATCGGGAGAGTAATTAATTTAGTTTATTAATTTAGTCTTCTCTAAAAATATAATTGAAAAGAGAGCGTTTTGGAATTTGTAAACAAAAGATAAGAATGCTGCTTCTGCAGCGAGCGTGAAGGTCACAGTCAGCGGCTAAGGTCGCGCTTCCGTTTAAACATTTCAGAATAAGAACAAAACATGGTCTGCAAGGGATGCAGGGTTCCGCGATTATCTTCGCATTTATTTTTGGGATTTGATCAGAAATGTCTTTCGAGGTGATAGAAAATCTGTTTGGCAAAGATTGATTTGGTAAAAGCTTTGGAATTGGGAATAATACTACTATTATTATTTTATTTTTTGTTTTGTGAAGTTCAAAGGGCTCTTAATTGAAGAGAGCTAGTTTTGGAGGATAAAACGATATTAATACAGTTTTTGAATGGTTGGATTGTTCAAAATTCTTTAATATAGGAGATTGGCTGGTTAAAGAAAAATTAATGGATTTTTTTACAATATTATGGCATATTGGTGACAATTTGTGGGTCCTTTATTAAGCATTGAAAATTGTAATTAGGAAATGCCTAGTAAAAGGTGGATTTCTCTAATTTAATTATTGTAGATTTTTCTTGTGGTAACAGAGAGCTATAAGAAATAGCTCTGATCTTAAGTAAACATAGTATGGGGTGATTTGCAATTTATGTCTTAGGTATTAAGAGTTATTTGGTTGTTAAAGAGATCAGACATGAAATTAACAATGCAGAAATGAGAAATTTCATGGTGTTCGTCCAAATTGTTAGGTAAATTGAACCTGGCTGGGGTAGATAAGATAATTGGTTAAGGATAGGCATAGTTTCCCTAGAAGAAACATGGAGCGTCTTTAAGTGCACAAAAGGCGTTCCCTGTTTGGCCTAAAGGGGAATATGCTTTGGTATAGGTCATATTGATGACTATTGGGACGTTATTACTGTCTATTACTTTAGGGGCATACAAATTAAGAATTTAGCCAAAACTTACTGCATTGCAATTATGGGGTTAATACACCTGAATGTTACGGTGATAACGATTGGCAATAACAAGCTTAGATAAAGGGGAATATCTACAAAAAAAATTCTAAATTCAGGTGGGGCCTTTCATGGTGTGAAACAAGTGATGAAATAATGTCTATGTTTTAGAAATAACATCTCCAAATTATAAAATATCAACCTTGGAGAAATGCTTTAAGTAGATGGGTTGACTAGAATGGGCAAAATTCGATAACATTGAAAGGGGGTGTAACTTAATGCAGAACATGGAGATAAAGTTTTTTACAAACGGTTAAATAAAAGGGTGTGTGTGTGTGTTTCAATGTGTCACAACTTTTCCGTTATTGCATTATTGGCGAATAGATAGTTAATCACAGCCACTCGCATGGCAGTCTACATGCTGACTGACTGGGGTAAGGGGCGGTGGCAATTGAACAAATTTCTATTTTTAGATACGTGGCATGTGAATCTAATACATTTATTACCTAGTTTCTTCAGGCAACAACCTTGCGGTTCGAGGATCTACTAATGCGGAGTGGATCCAGACCTTCCGGAGTGTGGAGTATTCCTGGTGTCCTCAAGAATTCGTAGGTTTTCTCTGGGTACTCCAGTTTTACTCCAACAAACCAAAATTATGGATGATTGGGGGAGCACTCTAAATTCCTTGATTATGAGTGCGAGCGTGGATGAGTGTCTGTCTATTGTGTTTTAATTGGCTGGCCACCAAGATATATCAATATTCTAATATCAAGGTGGAATATGTCTGAAATCGCTGATAAGCTTTCAAGGATGGCGGTGGCAGAGTGGGACAGAAACAAAAAGAAAAGAATTTCGTCAAATGATTTTTTTTTTTTTTATTATTTCTGCAATGGGAAATTTTGGGAACCTGGGGGACTAAACAAAAAAAAAGACTTATCTGGGAGGGCTGCCATTTTGAGTCATGGTAAATTTCATGCCTCAAAAAAGGGGGAGGTTATATATTCAATCTATATGCAGATATATGGCCAAAACACGGGCGATTCCCCCTTATGTCAAGCTACAAAAGCTACATATCCATTTCAAAGGATACATGTGGATTTTATAGAATATGTGTGGTACATAACAGTCCTAAAACAGATTGGGGAAACCTTGTTGCAGAAACTGGTCTAGATTGGCAAGCTTGGATGACACACGCGTGCGAAAAAAACATCAGGCCTTCGATCCGCCATAGTAAAATTAAAATCTGAGATGACCAGAGAATTCATTTCTGCAACGGGGAGTTCCCAAACGGGAGGCGGTAAGAAATAATTGGTTGCTGTTGATGGAAAATGCAGCTATTACTATAAATCAAACCTGCATAACATGTATAGGGCCCCGCCCTCTCTTACGAGTAGTGCCCGCGCAAATTACCCCTGATTGTGTAATGGAGATAATGACAAATGAAAATGTAAGCCCCAATTGTGAGAAATTGAATAATGTCTACCCCGTTACAAGAGCAGCAAGGACAAGCCTAACTTTTCAACACATGTCGCTTTTAAATCATTTTACCTGCTTAAAACCTTACAGGGCATGGTCTGAAGCTGGAGGCGATAAATGAGACGTGGTGTGCCCATGTCCTAAAACCGACTACACCCTGGTACCACGTTCTGACCTATGATGGTGGTGGGGTGGAAATAAATTATACGACTCCTGCCAAAATGCAGCAGGACTTTGTGCCTTGGTCTCACTGCTATTACCAGTGTCTGTTTTTCCATCTACAGTAGAGGAGATACAATTGGCTGCACAGAAATCCGGTATGATGGCGGGCCCCTCGCGACGGCGTCGATCGGCATGGAGAGAGGGTGATCCGACATACATTGATGCGATTGGCATCCACGGGGCGTACCAGATGAGTATAAGCTGGCTAATCAGATCGCAGCAGGTTGGGAGTCTATTTTTCTTTTAATTACTCTAAACAAAAATGTTGATCGGATAAATTACCTGCATTACAATGTCCAAAAACTTGGAAACTATACTGAACAGGGATTTGTGGCGATAAAGGAACAATTGGCAGCCACCAGTCTTATGGCGTTCCAGGATCGCATAGCAGTTGATATGCTGCTTGCGGAGCAAGGGGGCGTATGCAATGTTTGAAAATGTTGCACTCAACAACACGTCACCCGGTGGGTCCCTCACCCAGGCCATTAGTGGCCTGCAGACCCTCAACCGCAATATGAAGAAGCATTCTGGAGTCGTAGAATCCGCCTTGGAAAGCTGGTGGCATAAGTCTTTTGGAAAGTATAAGAATTTGGCCCAATCTGTTGCATTTTCCGTAGCCCTTTTTGCTACGATTTTGACATTATGTGGGTGTTGTATTATTCTCTGCTTTAGATCTTTGATAAGCCGACTTATAACCACTGCGATTGCCCCTACAAACTCTAAATTGCATGAATTATATCCTCTGTTGATGAGACGTGCTGAGGGAAGCAGTGAATTTCAGGAGCATGGTAATTCCGAGGATGGATTGGGCGAAAATGATTTTGTTTTCTGCTTTTCAGACCTGCCGAACGAGTTGGGCCTAAGCGGGTAAATTTAAAACAGCCAACGGAGATATCCCTCTCTTCTTGGAGTTGCCATAAAATGAAAATCATGTGCAAATTTATAATATAGGGGGGAATGTTGGAGTAATCATTGTTATAAATGTGTTTGCAATGCTTATTTAGGAATATAAAGCCTTATAATATACATGCTTACTATATTAAACAATATATTTGCTTATTAGGAATAGTAATGCTAACTATATTAAACAATATAGTTATATATGTGTTGATCGCTTTTATGTTAGAGTTAGAATTAATATGTGCTTTCAACAAAGACAAACGCTTACTCCAAGCTGACTCTCCAGGACAGCTGGCTACAGCTAGAGACTTAACAATTCACTGAGTCCTTGCTCCGAGGACTGATTACTGGAAGATACGCCTCAACCCTTTCCTCAGATACAAGTTCCAGGATCTACAAGGACTCTTAAACTGCTTTGCTCTGTTTACCTTATAAAGAAATTATTATGCTTACTGGTGCAAATTCTAATGCCGTTGTTTTGCTTATTGTGCAAATTCTTACGCAGGTGTTCCGATAAAAACAGATTGTTGTGACAGTTGTTTTTATAACCTTCATGATGTTATTCGGTTAAGCTTATACAATTGTTCAAAACAGTTGAGACAGTTGTTTTTGCTTATGCAATTGTTTAAATCAGATTACCTTTGAATGTTTTGGTTATGTGCCGCTAAATGGACCGAAGAGTATGCCGCTCGTCAGAATGCCTTGTGGACTGAGACGACGTCACAAGGCAACTCCTTGCAAGTTGTAAGCAGATATGTTGAAAGATGTTTTTTCTTTTTTAATTAAATATTACTAATAATGATTTAAAAGGTTTTAATCATTATTCCAACAGCCTGGGGTCCATAGCTAGCTGGGCTAGGCTCCAGCAACCCCCCAACCCTTGTGATTATAGGTGGTTTGGAAATGTCACGTTTTGTTGGGGTTTGGGCATTATGCCTTCTATGTCCTGTTCATGTGATTACCAATTAGTTTCGCCTGCTGTGTCCTTCCTGCTCGTGTGACACAGTTGTCACTAATTTTCTTGTCAAATACATACTGTGTATTTAAACCCCATGTCTTCCGCTACCATTGTGGGTGTATTGTTCTGTCACATTTGAGGTTATGTTTGATTTACGTCATATGTTGTTGACTTGCGTCTTCCCTCCTTGTTTTTCCTCTCGGTAAATTTTGTTTGTTACTTTTTCCCTGCTTTTTGTATTGAAGGTTTTATCTTGCACATTGCCTTTTTGTTATTAAAACCTTGCGTTAGCACTTGCACTCCCTTTTGTCCGCCTACTTTCCTGCATTTGGACCCAACTTTGTTTCGCCTCCAAGACATTCATAGCAGAAAAAGAGTGAATGAATAAATGATTGTTAAATTGCCTTTAGAAAATAAGCTTGATTGAAGTGAACTAATTCAAGTGATACCACCAGTAATCATCAACTGGTTGCCATTCAAGCAAGGTAATATTTCAATAAAATCCTTGGGTAATAATTTACGATGTGCTCCCAATTCAGAATCATGTGTTGTTCGGGGACTGTGACAATATTCTGGCTAATATTTATATACCATATAGCCATATTTTGGGTGTATTTTAACTTTTACTGAGATTTCATACTGAGCCTGCTCTGCACGGGGCCATCCGAAAATTATCATATTGAAAATAAAGAAATAGATGAGGGCCACCCGATGGTGCAGTCTTTTGCTCGACTCCAGTGCAGACAGCGTGTGATCGATTCACCATTATATGGCCTTGTGATTGTGGATGCAAATAGTTGTCTGTCTCTATTTGTACCCTGCGATAGACTGACGACTAATCTAAGGTGTCGTCTGCGGTATGCTGAGGTATGCTGCAGCACCTCATGACCATGACAAGGAGTAATGTTGAAAATGAATGAATAAATAAAATAAGCCTCCTGTATGCACCACCTGTCACTTCTTCACTTTGGAGGAAACTATGATGCAATCTCACTGAAATGAGACATTTATTAATGAATTTGGACAACAGAGCTTGTAATTTAGCGAGTAATATGAGAGTGGTGGTCAGTGCAATATGCCATATCATACAGTTAAAAAACATTCCTGGCACTTAAAGAAGAAAAAATAGAGACAATGTTTGAGTAAAGTAAACTGTCAGAGTAATAGATTTAATTTAAGTAGGAATAATAACAGGACAATGTTAAATGTTAAGAACTTTAGCACAAACACCCATTTGTTTTAGTGATAATTATTCAACATATGTCTTGCGACTGACCTGTGATGGTGGCATGTACATTGTGCTTCTCAATCAGCAGGTATCTGGGGCTCTCAGGAAACCATGGCAAGAGCATTAACTGGATTAATGTAGGCACCACCACCACGGAGAGAAACAATGGCCAATGTTCTTCCTGAATAACAGTATAGTATTGCACATGAGTAATGTCACAATTATTTAAAATGTTTACTTACTTTAGTACAAATGGTAATAGTATCAATTTTGCACCATGCTCAAGACAAATATCACAATAGAAACCCTCAATTTGTGCGGGAATGTCAATATAGTCGTAACCATTCCTGCATCCCTCATCCCTCCATCCATCCATCCATTCAATTTTTTGATCTGCTTATTCGCACAAGTGCCACAGTGGGTGCTGGAGCCTACCCCAGCTATCTACGGGCACCAGGAGGGGGACACCCTGAATCGGTGGCCAGCCAATCGCAGGGCACGAAGAGACGGGCAACCACTAATACTTTGGGGCGATTTTGAATGTTCAACCAGCCTACCCTGGGATGTGGCAGAAAACCGGAGTACCGGAGCATGAGTAAACCCATGTAGGCCTGGTGAGAACATGAAAACTCCACACAGTGAGGACTGCCCTGGGATCGATCCCCGACCATAATAATGTGAGGCCGATGCACTAACCACTCGACGCCTGGGCCGCAAGTTTGTGTACATGAGCTACTACTTTGTGTGAACAAACTCAGTACACGTTGTGCGCAACCACATCGAGCACACATTTACAAAATCAGAAACTACACCAAGTGACCTGCAAATATCCCATGCGGAGTCCGAGGACCGATACCTGGATTCCCCTGGACCTGGACCTCCCCGTTGAGTTAAAGAGGAAGAGAAGAGGATGCAGAGCTGGACGAAAATGTCTAGAGAGAAAGCGACGCTTCAGACCCAGCATTCCCTCTATTATTATGGGGAACGTAAGATCTCTCCCCTATAAGATGGAAGAGCTAACGGCGCTTACCAAACAACAACGACAATATCGGAGAATCTGCAATATGTGCTTCACGGAGACCTGGCTGAATGACCTAACACAAGACTCTCTTGTCTCCTTGGATGGCTTTCAGCTGGTGAGGGCGGACAGAGATGCTGAGGAGAGCGGTAGGAAGAAAGGTGGGGAACTAGCTGTTTTTATTAATAGTAGATGGTGCAGCCCCGGGCATATTACTGTGAAGGAGCAACTTTGCACTCGAGATATCAAGCTAGTAGCTGTTAGCATCAGGCCGTTTTACATCCCCGGGAGTTCTCGCACGTTATCGTAATAACTGCGTATATACCTCCATCGCTCGCGAGCTGCTCCACGCTGCTGTGTCCCGGCTGCAGACGTCACACCCCCAGTCTCTCCTTCTTATCTCTGGTGATTTTAACCATGCTCCCCTGGCTTCTACTCTCCCCACCTTCACTCAGTATGTGAAGTGCCACACCAGGGAACAAAAAAATCTGGACCTGCTGTATGCAAACACAAAGGAGGCATACAGCTCAGTCCCCCTGCCCCCACTGGGCTGCTCAGACCACAACCTGGTCCATCTGATCCCCACCTACATCCCTATGGTGAGGGAAATAAAACCTACCACTAGGATCATACAAAGATGGACCGAAGAGACCAGCATGGTACTGAGGGACTGTTTTGAGACCACTGACTGGGAGGTGCGGTGCAATTCACATGGGAAAGACATTGACAGCTTGACCCACTGCATCACAGATTATATTAACTTCTGTGTTGAGAACATTGTACCCTCCAAGAAGGTCCGTTGTTTCTCCAACAATAAGCCGTGGGTCACCAGGGATCTAAGGGCCCCCCTGAACAAGAAGAAGAGGGCTTTTAGGTCTGGGGAGAAAGAGAGTCTGAAAATAGTCCAGAAGGAGCTGAAGAGAGGGATAAGGAAGGGAAAGACTATCTACAGGAGGAAGCTGGAGAACCAACTCCAGAGAGGCAACACCAAAGAGGTCTGGAGGAGCTTGAGGACCATTTCGGGCCATGGAGGCAACAGTGAGAGAGACCCGGAGTCCGGAGACAGGGAGTGGGGCAATGAACTGAATCAGTTCTTTAACAGATTCAGTCCTGCCCCCACTCCCCTGACCCCCCAGACCAGAAGTAACTCTCCCCCTTCGTTCTTCTCCTTCTCTTCCCCCCCTCTTCCACCGGTCTCTGCATTTGTGTCGATTAGGTGATAAAACAGCTAACGAAGATCGAGGCAAGGAAAGCTACCGGTCCAGACGGTCTCAGCTCCAGACAACTGAAAGAGTGTGCAGATCAGCTTGGCAAAGTGATTCTGCATATTTTCAACCTCAGCCTCAGTCTGCAGAAGGTCCCCACCTTGTGGAAAACTTCCTGTGTGGTCCCAGTTCCAAAGACTGCGAACCCCAGGGAGCCAAACCACTTCAGGCCGGTAGCATTAAGCTCTCACCTGATCAAGACATTGGAGAGGATCATCCTCAATCACCTCAGTTCTCTGATGAATGCAGAGCTGGACCCTCTGCAGTTTGCCTATTGTCCAGGCATTGGTGTGGAAGATGATACCACCTACCTGATGCACAGGTCTCTTTCACACCTGAAGAACATGGGAAGCACGGTGAGAATGATGTTTTTTGACCTCTCCAGTGCGTTCAACACCACTCAGCCGGTCCTACTGAGAGGGAAACTGGAAGAGGCTGGAGTAAGGAACCACCTAGCCGCATGGATCATCGACTTCCTCACGGACAGACCACAATATGTGAGACTCCAGGACTGTACGTCTGATGTGGTAGCTTGCAGCACGGGGGCCCCGCAAGGCACAGTGCTCTCCCCACTCCTCGTCTCCCTCTACACATCAGACCTCAAACATAATACAGACACCTGCCACCTCCAGAAGTTCTCTGACGACACCGCTATTGTTGGACGAGTGACGGACGGGAACGACCTGGAGTACAGGGGAGTCATCACAGCCTTTGTTGACTGGTGTAGGCAAAACCACCTCTACATCAACACCAGTAACACAAAGGAAATGGTCATCGACTTTCGGAGGAATCCTCAACAGACCACTCAGGTGAACATCCACGGTACAGACATTGAAATCGTGGAGAATTTGACGTGCCTGGGTGTTCACCTCAACAACAAACTAGACTGGTTCACAAACATAGATGCCCTGTACAAAAGGGGCCAGAGCCGCCTCCACCTACTGAGGAGTCTACGGTCCTTTGGAGTGTGCAGGACACTGCTGAGGACTTTCTACGACACTGTGGTGGCATCTACAGTGTTTTATGCAGTGCTCTGTTGGGGATGCGGGAGCACGGAGAGGGACAGGAACAGGCTGAATAAGCTGGTCAGGAGGGCCAGCTATGTTCTGGGCTGTCCTTTGGACTCTGTGGAGGAAGTGGGAGAGCGGAGGATGCTGACCAGGATGATGTCCATCATGGACAGCACCTCCCACCCCCTGCATGAGTCTGTGGAGTCTCTCCGAAGCTCTTTCAGCAATAGACTGCTGCACCCTCATTGCAGGAAGGAGTGCTTCCGCAGATATATATATATATATATATATACATATATATATATATATAGATAGATATACATTTCTGCATCCTCACCCTCTTGCTACTGTGACAACGAAATTTCCCGAATACGGGATGAATAAAGTTATCCAATCCAATCCAACCTCCAGATCAACCGTGGTTTCAGTCCCTACAGCAGGGGTAGGGAAATATGGCTCGGGAGCCATATGTGGCTCTTTTGATGGGTGCATGTGGCTCTCTGCTAACCTGTGAGCTAAAAATATGGAAACCGTTAGTGAGAGTTGATTCCCGTACGCACCAATAGAATACTTTTTTTTACTTTAAAAGTGGTGAAATTAATTTGCACAAATAAGCATATAAGGTAAACAGAGCGACAGTATTTTTAAACAATATGCGAGTATTTTCGGAAGTTGATTCGATTATCGCCATCTGCCGGAATCCAAGTCAAAGCAATTTAAGAGTCCTTCGTAGATCTTCATTGCAAACTCAGATCAACAGTCCTCCTGGAACATAGTGTCCTGTTCGGTCAATAGTCCTGAAAACAATTAAATGGCCTCAAACAGCTGTGGGGGGAAGTGTCCTCGAGCTTGCTCGGTCCCAACTTAAAATATAGCCCAAATTAAAATATAGCTTCATTACCTATTAATGATTAATTAACATATAATACCATCCCAGAATAACCCCAACACGTAGTGACATACGTAACTTTCAGTCTATTTCATCTCTCCTGACCGCCAGAGGCGATGATTTAAGCACTGAATGACCAATAGCATTGAGGTCACGAAGATTACCTGACACAAACCCCCTCTTGAAGACCACACCCACAGGGTGGGGTGTGGTGACATCCAGAGAGTAGAACATGAAAAATGTGCCAGGAGATGACTAGGAGGCAATAAGAAAGGCACAGCATAGAGGGAGCCGAGCCTCTACCGTAAGACCCACAGCAGATGAACAGTCAGATAAACTCGCTGTTGTGTCCACGTAAGCCCACAGGGCTCTGACTTGGTACAAACGCTCTGGTCTGTCCGCGCCCTCACCAGTCGGTGGGCAATACCGGCAAGGTTTAAAGGATGATTAAAATGCGAGCCAGTCAACACTCTGGATACAAAGTCGGGGTGCCACAACATGCACGGCGGGCTCACTGAAAGGGCGTGCAATTCACTGAATGCTTAGCAGTGACAATGGCTAGTCGGAAGGCTGCTTTATGGGCCACCACCTTAAGCTCAGTCAAATCCAGTGGATCGAATGGGGTTTGGCACAATCCATCGAGGACCAACTATAGATTCCACGGTGGGGCACATGGATGCCTGTGTGGCTGGAGCCGCAGAGCCTCTTTGAGGAGACCAATTCGTGGCTCCCGATTGAGCCACCGGAAACCCTGGCATAGTGAGACAAGACCGCCGCAATATAAACCCGAAGGATGGATGAGGAACACCCCCTGTAAGGGAGGGACTGCAAGAAGTCCAGAAAAATGGGGACAGATTGGATTGGATAACTTTATTCCGTATTCGGGAAATTTCATTGTGACAGTAGCAAGAAAAGGCATAGTTATAAGTTAGACAGTACAGTCAAAGGCTGCAGAACAACAAAGCAAAAGCAAAAAGCACAAAGTACAAAGCAAATCAAAGTCAATGGGATCATTAAGAATCACCAAATCATTAAGACAGAAAAGCAGCAAAAACACAAAACGAGCTACGAGTTTCGGTAGCAAAAACGGATAGACTCAAAAAGATGTAAAGTTGGACAAAAACTGGAACCACACACAGGAAGTCTTCCACGAGATGGGGAACTTCTGCAGACTGTGACCGAGGTAGAGAATATGCAGAGTCACTCTTCCAAGCTTATCCGCACAGTTCCTCAGTAGTCTGGAGCTGAAGAAAACAGCAGCAGGGCAGAACTCCTGAACTCCGTTGCTGGTAAGCGCCGACAGCTCTTCCATCTTATCCCATGATGGAATGGCATGGCTGAATGGTTCCAAAAAAAGAAGTAGCCGAAAGAAGCCAGGCTAACAGAACAAGGAAAGTTGTAAAAACATTAAAGATAAAACTGGGTCCACCCCACGGTCACCACATCACTCAACAAACAACCTCCATCTACAGACATATTGCCAACGGGTGGAGGAACCAGCGACTCCCTCTCAGCATTCTGTTCCAATGTCTCTTAATAATAATGACTCCTCGCAATGACAGGTTTTAAAAAATATCTTTTTGCTCATTCCAAGCCTACAATAAAATTTGATCATGTCTACGCTGTCAATCTTGGTAGCTTTAGCCAAAAGACCAAATTAAGTGCACTCGACGTTTATACCCTTGTGCCTCAGACGGTGCCAGATCTACTTAGTGAGCTCAGAAGCATCTATTTTTTGCACATAAAATAAATACTTCGTGCGTACAAAGTATGAATCCCTGTGCACAAGGAATGAATCTGTACACAATGTACCAGTTCGTTCACACAAAGAACTAGTTCATTCAAAGAAAGGAGTAGGGTCCGCAGTAAGTAGTAGAAGTACGTGCACAAGCAAATTTATTTTCATTCATGTCATGTCTGGGTCTCTGAAATGTACGAATCAAGAATATCCTGTGTATTGTCTTATTAATGACAGTGGTGAGGAAACAAGTATAGTTTGTTAGTGCTTCTGTAACTATAAAAGCATGATTATTTTCTCTATGTGGCGAATTCACCCCCAAAAAAATCTTCAGCCATACATTTTGCACATGCCAAAATTGACCACAACCAGGAGTTATAGTCACAAGACATACCTTTCCTAACAATTCATGTAATCCAAGGATTTGGGCAGCGAAGACTCCTGTGCCAATAAAGATACTTGGCACCAGTCCCAGAAAGCCTCTAAGGTTCTTTGGTGCTATCTCACCAAGGTACATTGGCACTACACTTAAAGAAATTCCTGTAGTATAAAAAAGATACATGACCTATATGGCAACCCAATTGAATTCACAAATATATATATATATATATATATATATATATATATATATATATATATATATATATATAGAGAGAGAGAGAGAGAGAGAGAGAGAGAGAGATATAGATATGTATATATATATATATATATATACAGACGCTCCCCTACTTACGAACATTCAACTTACGAACAACGGTACATACGAACATGTCTGCAAATTGCGTTTAAGTCGAAAAATGTTCTTAAGTCCAATTTTGTATTTTTTTCCGAGTAGTGCTTCTTTCCGCCGCTAATACCGAGGCATGGCGCTGTGAGGGCTCAGCTCACCCAGCATCTACCTTCTTCGTTGCATGCGGAAGTGCGTGAACGTATCTCCAGTGGGCAAAGAACCTTTTTCATTTGTGTCATTAAATATCTCGTGCATCCATTATTGAATATGGTTGGTAAAAAGCGAAAGTCTTCTATTGAGGGAGTTGCAAGGAAGAGGCAAGCCATTTCATTTGAAACGAGTGGCAATAATAACGAAGCTTGATGCGCGTGAGAGTGGTGAGCGTTTCACGGGCATTGAATCGTTCGACCGTCAGTACCATTTATAAACAGAAAGATCGAGCAGCAGGACCCAAATATTGAACGTTGCACAAATTTTGCAAATCAATTGAATGATGCCATACAGTGCTACCGCATCATTTATGATGAAAAAAAGAAGAAAACTGTGCAATCGTCGTTAGATCGCTTCTTTCGGCCAGTTTCTAATACATAAATCTCTCTCTCTATATCTACAGTACTGTACATATTCTCTCCATTTTATTAAATGTTTTTTTCAGTACAAACCAATGCGTGTTACTTATACAAGCCTTAAACATACAAATGCACTTATATAAACCTTCAATATACTTATATAGGCCTTAAACATAAATTATAATACAAAATATAGCACTGAATCAACTTACAAACAAATTCAACTTATGAACAATCTCTCGGAACCTAACTCGTTCGTAAGTAGGGGAGCGTCTGTATATATATATGTGTGTATGTATATATATATATATATATATATATATATATATATATATATATATATATATATATGTACATATGTATATATATGTAATTACCTGAGTGAATCCCTGTGATGAAACGACCAAGTATGACCATCTCAGGTGAACCACAACTTCTGCTAAAGCCCATTAATGAGCCAGCAATAAACACCAGAACTGTTGTTTTTACCACAGTGCCTTTCCTGGAATTATAATAGATCGCAAGTGAACAATACAATCATCAGTACGGGAACAGTATAATACTAAAACATGAATATTTAAGGTATGTTCACGCTCCAGGCTGAAATGACGGAATTTCATTTTTTTTAGCATTTGTCCCACTCCAGTCAGACAGTTTTTTAACCAAAAATATCCAAAATTATCTCTTTCCAGTTTGAAATTGTATCGTTTTTTTCAATTGGCGCCCCGTCATTCCATATGTGCTGTACACCACTGAGTTAACAAGTCACACCCCTAGATTTTACTGCATACAGTTTGTTTGCATTCACGATATCATAGGTATTCACAAGCATAGTAATCAATCTGACAAATTTTACCCCCAGCAAAATGTCTAGGATGTGACGGATCCAATCGTGGGCAAGACGCACAAGTCTTTTTTTTCTGTAAGGAGCGGCCCGACCGCATGAATTCGATGTAATTCCGCACTGTAGGGGAAAGGAAACTTAGTACTGATACAAATAAAACTTCCCGTTTCCTTGCAAAATAAAGAACCGCTGTCAACGAGGATAGCAAAGTTTGTCCATATTTTCCATTTTCATCTCATCTCATCTCATTTTCTGAACTGCTTTATCCTCATTAGGGTCACGGGGGGTGCAGGGGCCAATCCCAGCTGCCTCCGGGCCAGAGGAGAGGGACACCCTGAATCGGTGGCCGGCCGATCGCAGGGCATAAGGAGACGGACGACCATACACACACACCGATACCTAGGGGCAATTTAGAGTGTCCAATCAGCCTACCACGCATGTTTTTGGAATATGGGAGGAAACCGGAGTACCCGGAGGAAACCCACACAGGCCCGGGGAGAACATGAAAACTCCACACAGATGGACATGACCTGGATTTGAACCCAGGACCCCAGAGCTGTAAGGCCGACGCGCTAACCTCTCGTCCCACTGGGCCGCCCTTCCATTTTCATGAACAAATAAAATATATATATTTTTTATGAGCTTGTTATGTCCTCATGCAGAAAAAAATACCTAATTTAAATTCAATTGTTTGTTTTTTGATTAAAAAAAACTAAAAACAACGACTACCCTTAAACATTTTTCTTCACTAGTCTGATGAAGTATTCACGGTGGAACCTACGTTACATTCCAACTATACATGTTTTTGTCGAAGTCCCACATGTTATCGCGTAATATCTCGTGAGAGCTCTCGTGATTTCTTTTTTCGTACACAGACATATGCAACCTGCAAGGATTGAACTGAGACTTTTTTATTGTCATGATGAAGTGGCAATGCAGCTGCTCCGGGTGTCATTTCAGGTCAAAGGTCATTTTGGATCAGTGAGTTCAGCGGTAGAATAAGATATTCAGCAGAGTGATAATGCTAAACCAATGTCGTAAAGATACATGTGCTGTTAAATAAATAAACATCATTGACAATTCTAATATATTTGCAGAACGAAGGTACGTCTTTCAGACTGGTGGCACCTCAACTAGGCAGTGCTGCAGGCGCTAATCATTAGCACATATATATATATATATACATATATATATATATACATATATATATATATACATATATATATACATATATATATACATATACATATATATATATATATATATATATATATCAGTGGCAGGCCGTCAGGGCCTTCAAGGCCTTCTCTGCTGGCCTAAGGAATATCTGAATCATATTATATTTTGTCCATCAATACTTATTATTCCAAATGGTCTGTTAGCTTCCTTTCATTGCTTTTCCCCCTGGTTGCACTGCTTCCAGATGTGTTTTCATATTGAAGCATTTAACCAATCACATTTCAGCCATTGTTTGTTGCCAGATCAGATCTGCCTCAAAGCCTTCACAATCAGTTCTTGCGGGCTCTGCTGCATTAAACTAGACTGTTGCTTTTAACCAATCAGATTTCGAGTTGGCAACCCCACAATGATTTTTCATAGGCGTTAGCATTTTGCTGGCTGGGACATGTCATTGCTTTCACAAACTATGATTGGCTAGTAGGCGGGCCAAAGCAGTACCCGAGGCAGCCGAGATCGCAAACTCCACCCACTATGGCCGACAGAAGCAAAACCAAATGGATTCTGTTTGCTCACAAAGCTATTTTCCAGACGGACTTTTCCAGAAAAAAATGGACATCATTAAGAAAGGGCGGTCAACTCCGAAGCTAGCAAGCCTGTTACAGCCGGGAAAATGGTGTGTGGGGCACTTTCAGCAAGCTAACTTAGCTCCACAAGCAAATAGTATATTGTTGTGTTGATTTAATGCTATTTTCAAAACGGACTATGCTGGAAATATGACAGGACAGGCTCGACTTTCATCATTAGCTTCGATGGCGATAGGAAAGAAGAAAGAAAGAAAGGAGGATGGATATTGTGTAAAAAGGATTTTTGGTGAGTAAAATATGACTATATTCATAAATAATATTTCAATTGTGGGCCAAGTTCTGATATCTGAAAAGCTCCAGTGTTTGTATTTAAGCTCCAGTGTTTGTATTTAATCACAAAATGCTGATAGGAAGTGGATTTTACCTAATTTTAGTGCATTTTTTGTCATTTCACGTATGGACGTATCGACGTTCATCGCTGTCTTTTTACCGGGGAAATGATACTCCGGGCCCGGTTCTGATATCTAAAAAGCTCCAGTATTTGTATTTAATCAATAAATGCTGTTTTTGGCTGGATTTTACTCCATTTTTGGGCAATGTTTGCCCGTACGCCATTGACGTTCATCGCTGTCTTTTCCCGGGAAAATCACCCCCTGGCCTGGTTTTAATGTCTGAAAAGCTCCAGTATTTGTATTTAATCATGAAATGCTGCTAGGAAGTGTATTTAACCCAATTTTTGTGCATTAATTTATTGATTATTTTTTATGTGTCGCAGCTGTAGCTGCAGTAGAGGTTTTATAGCCATAAAATAGTTTTTGAGGGTTGGATTGATACGTTGAAGGCGCTACCAGAAAATGCACCGCCCGCCACTGAAAAACATTAAAGTAAAAAGTATAAAGTACAAAGTAAAGTAAAGAGGAATGTATTAAGAAATGTTAAAATGTAATTTAAAAAAAGATAGAAGGGCTGTAAAACACGAAAAACATACTGGAGCTTTTTAGACATCAGAACCGGGCCCGGAGTATCATTTCCCTGGTAAAAAGACAGCGGTGAACGTCGATACGTCCATACGTGAAATAATAAAAAATGCATTAAATTAGGTCAAATCCACTTCCTAGCAGCATTTATTGACTGAATACAAATACTGGAGCTTTTGAGACATTACAACCAGGCCAGGGGGGTGATTTCCTCGGGAAAAGACAGCGATGGACGTCAATGGTAAAATGGCAAAAATTAAACTGGGATAAAATCCACATCCTAGCAGCATTTAGTGATTAAATACAAACACTGGAGCTTAAATACAAACACTGGAGCCTTTCAGGTATGAGAACCGGGCCCACAATTGAAATATTATTTAGGAATTAGCCATATTTGTAATTTTACTCACCAAAAATCCTTTTTACACAATATCCATCCTCCTTTCTTTCTTCCTTCTTTCCTATCGCCATCGAAGCTAATGATGAAAGTCGAGCCTGTCCTGTCATATTTCTGGCATAGCCCGTTTTGAAAATGGCTTTAAATCAAAACAACAATATACTATTTGCTTGTGGAGCTAAGTTAGCGCTCTGAAAGTGCCGCACACACCATTTTCCCGGCTGTAACAGAATTGCTAGCTTCGGAGTTGACCGCCCTTTCTTAATGATGTCCATTTTTTTCTGTAAAAGTCTGTCTGGAAAATAGCTTTGTGAGAGAAATCTGCAACAGAATCCATTTGTTTTTGCCACTGTTGGCCATTGTGGGTGGAGTTTGCGATCTACCAGTTTGGTAGCTCTGGCTAGTCCACTCTATCACTAGCCAATCATAGTTGGTGAAAGCGATGACTTATCCCTACGCCTGCGACAAGGCAATGACGTATCCCTACGCCTGCGAGAAGGCCTTGGGGTCGCCAAATCGAATTCTGATTGGTTAAAGCAATAGTTTTATCGACGCTTGTTTTATGCATCGGGGCTTGCAGAACTGACTGTGAAGGCCTCAAGGCAGATTTCTGACCCTGGCAACAAATAGCTGAAATGTGATTGGTTAGATGCTTAAATATGAAAACACACATCCGGAAGCAGCGCAACCAGGGGAAAAGCAATGAAAGGAAGCTGACAGACAATTTGGAATTATTGATATGTATTCATGGACAAAACATAATTAACATCAGTCTGTGATTCAGATATTTTTTAGGCCAGCTAGTGTTATGACTATTCCCTCATTAAACGTATCAGTTCCAGTGTTATGACTTTTATTGACACTTTTATTACCATGAATAAATGCCACAGTGGTTCATAAACAAGCAAGCCGACTAAAGGTTGCCAAAAAACAAATTGTCACATCTATAAATAGTGTTTACAACGATATAACTAGGAACTGAATAATATAAGAGAATCATATTTTTCAGAGATAATTTATGAAATGAATAAAGGCAGTATTTTCTATAACAAGCTGTGTGCAGTTTTAGCTCAACAATTAAAACACCTGTCTTCCTATGTTGTTCCCCAAGTCAATCTTTGAGAGTTTAGCTCAGGGGTGGGCAAACTATTACACAAAGGGCCGCAGTGGCTGTGGGTTTTCATTCCAACCCATAGAGAGGGCACCTTTTCACCAATCTGGTGTCCTACAAGTGCAATCAGTGGAGTGCAGTCAGGTGCTTCTTGTTTTCTGTATAACGCATTAAGCTCGTATCTCGAGGTACCACTTTGTATATATAAGTTGTAAGGTACAAATAAATAAATATATATGGGTAGATCTTTTGACTTGATGATTTCTTTAATAGGTCCCGTGCTGTTCAGCACTGCCGAAAATACATAACTGCTGAGCTTTGTCAGTAGCCCGGAGAAAATGGTAGATTGTGGTAGGTTGGCTTCTTGAAAAGTAAATCTTGAGCAAAGAAAGTTTGAGCACCCTTGTCATAAACACTTCTCTCCAAATAGGAGAGCTTCCAAAGAATCTGAAACTGTTGTAAGAAAAACTTTTCTACAAAAAAAAAAAAAAACTATCTCTTTAACTTATTTCATCTGGATTTCGGTCACACCCCTGTAATGAGACTGTGATCACCAAGTCTAAAATAATTTTCAGTGGAACAATAATGCAGGCAAATTATCTGTTATTTTAAATCAGGTCCTCAGAGCCACATTTGACATGGTTGATCATAGCATACTATTTAGCAGAGTGTAAAAGTGGGCTCAGTGACATTGTGCTTCAGTGATTCAAATCTTCTTTCTTTTTGTAATTTTTTTTTTATTAGAACCAAAAGACAGTTGTTGCACTATAAAAAAAAACTCTTTTCAAAAATGGGTCAAATGATTTTCAGTTTTCAGTTACACGCATAGCACAGCAAATGTGTATACATTTATGTACAGGTATACAGAAGCAGCACTATGCCTTTTAGGAAAAAGTAAGAAAACTGATGGTCAATTTCTAAAAAATGGGTGACAAATTTTACCTATTTAAGCAATGTTTGGGTGTTATTTTTGTTAAAACATTGCAAACCAAAGTGAAAATATGATGAAAATAAAAACTCACAAAATAGCGGTGCTGTTGCGTACGTAGTTCATGCAACTAATTTCAAGGGAAAATGACTAAGCTAAGTGCAGTGTACACTAGTTTTTCTAATCTGTGTAATCAGTGTTATGCTTAAAACTAACACAATAGAGTGACAAGTTATTATATTTCTGGTCAGGCATACTCATCGATAATACTTGCAAATGCTCAAAGCTTGAGTTTACACACTTAGAGAAGGTAAAGGAATTCCCAGCATATATAGGCTGGTATTGTTTCATACTTCTATGCATGCCAGAGCAGTTAACTTAGTATGTGGTAGACTGCAAGACAGTGCACACGTGTTTACAAGTGAATTTTGGTAAATGGTAAACTGCAGTATGAACAGTCACACTAAAAGATCAGACATAATCATTGGTATGAATATAACATTAGCTAAAACATGCTACTTTTTGAAAGATAGATTTTGGTTTAAATATTGTTTCACAATATATTAAATATTCTATACCGTCATTTATGAATAAATTAAATTTGCATTATACATTTGAAAAAGTGTACTTACCGCCCAAAGCGAGTTACCAGCACACCCACTATCAACGAACCCAGTAGACCACCAATAGCGAATACAGACACAGTGAGTGAGTACATCAAAGTCAGGGTCTCCCCACTGAGTCCTTTTCCATTGCGACTCAATGCTGTTTTGTTGAAGAAGTCCTTTATATACTAAATAAAGCAAGAAGGATGGGACATTACTTTTGCAAGTAAACACTGACAAAGAGAAACAGAATCCAATAAAGGAATCACATTTTGAGATACAACTTAACAAATGCAGAGAAATAAAAAGAAAGTGTTATTAGGACACTCTAATTTCTGGTGGCCCGGTGGTCCAAGTGATCAGCGCGTAGGCCTCATAGCTCTGGGGTCCTGGGATCAAATCCAGGTCACGTCCCACCAGAGTTTGCATGTTCTCCCTGGGCCTGCATGGGTTTCCTCCGGGTACTCCGGTTTCCTCCCCCATTCCAAGAACATGCATGGTAGGCTGATTGGAAGCTCTAAATTGCCCGTAGGTATGGATGTGAGTGTGCATGGTTGGCCTTTATCTCCTTGTGTCCTGCAATTGGCTGGCCACCGATTCAGGGTGTCCCCCGCCCCTGGCCCGGAATCAGCTGGGATAGGCTCCAGCACCCCCCGCGACCCTATTGAGGATAAAGCGGTTCAGAAAATGAGATGAGATGAGACAAATCTAATTGTATCAGAAAAAATAGAAAAAATATTAAAAAAATAAATCCATTGCCTAACTCTGACAGGAGACTGATCTTTTAGTGAAACATGGTAATTCATGGGGCTGAAGAAAAAGGCACCAGACACTCATTTTAAATTCACTCATAATGTTTATCCTCAAAAGGGTCACAGGGATGGGGGCCTTGACCGGCGGGCCTCCGGACCAGCCTGTAAAAAAGCATGGGTCTGGCCGGTCCGGCGGTCGTCCGGTCCGGCCCGTGAAGAAGCATGGGGCTGGCCTCATAAATTCCCTGAAAGTGGGCCGAGTCGGTGTCATCTATCCCTGCTTATTGGGCCCAGCAGCTGTTTAGGGTTAGCACACTCCTGGGCAGGGTGGAAGCTGTCAACGATCGAGGATATATTATCTAATCAATAATAATATCTAATAAAAGGATCAAATGCAAACTTCTCAAATACATTTTTCAAGAGGCTATTAGAGACTTTTATCTTGTGTAACATGGCTTGTTTTTGGCAATCCGATATACTGCGATCTTTCACCACTTCGCGGGTTCAGCACATTGCAGCTTTTTATATTAAATATTAAAACGTTTCTAGAAATGTCAAAATTCACGCTGAAACTCGCAAGCGGAAGACAGGAGATGAAAAAATGGCGGAAGTCTGGGTACCGCTTCTTTTTCGGCGATGAATTGGGTGGCACTGAGCGCAGAAGAAGAAACGAAATTCCACCGTAGAGGAAGGATGATGCGCCAAATAATACAAACAGTCAAGAAGGACGTCATCTTACCTTTCCTTTCATTTTCTTCAGATTACATTTCGCATTGCGCACAAAAAGACTATGCCAAGCCTATTTCCAGCATTGTTTGGATTTTGAATTGCAGCTTAAAATACCTCCTAAGTATTCTGCGTCATCTAAGGCATCAAAGATGAATCTACCGTGAAAAAGGAATGAGCTAACATTTGGAAGAGGGCCACGATATCCTGTTCCAAGGACACCAAGCAAGTGGTAACCATGAGGAATAAAATCATCGTTAAGATGGAGAATGTGCTATCGGTCTGGATCTCGGACTGTAGGGAGAAGAAGATTCCTCTGGATACCAACATGATTAGAAGCAAAGCCAAGACCTTTTACCATAGCTTACATAGCTCCTGACAAAGACAATGAAGATGAACCTCAGCCTCATTCCAGTGCCATGAGTGAGCCTCGTAATTTTATTTCAAGCAAGGGCTGGTTTGAAAAGTTTAAGAAGAGGTGTGGTCTACAAAGTGTTTCACTGTCTGAAGAAACCTCATCGGCAGACCAAGAGGCAGCGAAGATGGCGGCCCCAATGCATGCAGCCTTAAACTCTCTATACTTTTCTACTTGTCTCCGGCACATAACTACAGTTTCTAGCGACTTCTATTGCACGCGCAATATACCAAAAGAAATAGTGAGATCAACTGGACCACCGTGGATTATTATCAGGATTGGCCGGCGAAGACGGCGTCGGGAAAGGAAGCAGAAGCGAGGCTGTAGAGCAGGATGATTATCTAAATTAGCCAAGCCCAGACCGTTTGCCGGGTTAGCTGGGCCCACAGCGCTAGCTGAGTTAGCCTTATATACACATCCGTTAGCTGAGCCTACACTCCCGGGTTTACAACTCTTGAAGATTAACCAGCGGTTTGTCCGTTCTATATGTCCACGTGAAAGACAAAAAACATGCTGCACAGGAACTCACAGATGCAATCGCGAGCGTGAATAACTGGCTTGAAAAATCCTGACTACATTTAAATATATCTAACACTGTCTGTATGTACTTCTCAAAAAGAGCGACAACTAACAGGGACCCCATTGTTTTTGTCCAAGGTAAAACAATCAATGTAGTCCAAGAATTTAAATACCTAAGAATTACTCTTTACTCTCAACTTCTCTGTGAACAACGGATAAAAACATTCAGAATATCTTTCACAGAAGACAATCTTTGGTTATCATCTGGATCAAGTTTTTCACATGGATGAGACTGGACTTTTTTGGAAGAAGATGCCTATCCGAACATTCTAATTCAAAGGTGAACTGAAAGTGAGGAACATAATAATATGTGGGAATGCTTCTGGCTTCATGGTAGAGCTTTAAAAAATAAGAACAAAACCTTGCTGCCTGTCTACTGGATGAGCAACAGGAAAGCCTGGATCACGAATGCCCTCACAAAGGACTGGTTCTTAAATTGTTTTATTCCAAACGCAAAGCTGTACCTCGCTGAAAGGGGGCTGCCCTTCAAGGTCTGGACTGTGCAGGAGGACTTGGACAAAATTTCCCATTAACATGTTTTTTTTTTAAATTTATATCAAGCGGAGAGGAAGTATTTTCGCTGTCAGTACAGTAATTAAATTATTTCCATTTTTTTATATAGATTATACTTCGATATTAATACATCAGTCTTTTCATATGCTTATAACCGTGTGGAGCTAACCGGAAGTGTTGACCATCTCCTTTAAGTCTACCATAGTGTACATTTTCCCTCTAAACCAGGGGTCGGGAACCTTTTTGACAGAGAGAGACATAAACAATTAATATTTTCTAATGTTATTTCTTGAGAGCCATTCTCGGAATTGAAAAGTAAAAATATATGAAAGAGTAATTTTTATTTTTTTGTTATTTCATCACTTTTAACGTACAAAAAGTCTCTGATTTCTTTTGACAACATTGTTATGTGGTGGCTTACAAAATCAGTATCAATGATATCATGCATGCAGAAGAGTAAAAAAACAAAATTATGATTAAAATAGGGGTACAGGTAGTGTCGACGCCGCAGTGATGCTCTTGTTAGTGCGTTCGGGACTCAGCTCTCTCACCAATGATTTCCATATTTTACCTCACAGGTTAGTGGAGAGCCATATGTACCCATGGAAAGAGCCACATATGGCTCCCGAGCCATAGGTTCCCTACCCCTGCTCTAAACAAATAACCTTCACCTTTACATACTGTTCTTTTCAGTATGGCGCCTCTTGCATAATATAATTCACTTAAATGCTCAGTAATGGTGCGCACATGGCTAACTCATGGTATTGATAATATGTGGTTACTGTACTACGCAAATGGTCATGTCAACATGTAATCATATCATATTAATTTTGGGCATATTATGTATCACTTTAGTGTCATGTGATTTAACTGGTCAAAGTTACGTCTGCTTTGAATATGCGGTTGGTGAGGTTTTTTTAATGCAGCATTCCCACTTATTACGCCTTAGGTTTGTGAATATTTTGTTTGGAGAACCTGCTAATCAATAAACATGCCATATGGTACTGATCTGTGGGTATAAATCCCATTTGTGTTTGCTCTGGCTCTGATTGAGCTTCCATCTTCTCTTCTTCAAAATTGAAATCATAGACAGCTCGCTGGTTTTAATTTTGGTTACACATACATGTGGAAGGAATTTAGTCATCATGGGGGAAAAGAAATCACCAGTGTACAACAATGCTCTAAATTGTGTAAGATGCAGAGATGAATGCACGTGGAAGTAAAATCTGAAATGTTGCCTCTCAATTTCACGAACATCTGACAATGGTGAACACAAATGTTTTTAGTTTCCATTAAATAATGATGTTATTCAACTCACTGTTCAAATAGTTTTAGACTGAAGTGTAGATTACTTACCCCGGCTGGAGAATTGACCACAGCTAAATTGTATCCATAAAGCATAGAACTCCCAAAAGACGTAAGAAAAGCCACAGCCAACAATGAGCCAGTAAGATGCTTTGTAAACAAGGAAAATAAAACAGAAATCTGTCTTTTAGCGGTTATTTGTCATAAAACTTGTATGCAGCACTGAATATTTGTCTTTATTCTTACATTACTGAGAGCCTATTGCCTAATGGGAATTGTTTGACATATTGGCTATTAGTTTAGCTCGAACAATCTATGTATTATTTTGAAATGAGACTGTATTTTGTCCTGAACCTATTATTATAAGCAATTATTCACATTCCTCAAGTCCACCAAGGAAGGTCATAGTTGAGAGCCAGTTAACGGACACTCTCTCATCGCAGGAACAGAAACTAATTTTAGAACCATGATCCATGTATAAATTAGTATTAACTATTTGAAAAACAAAGTTCATAATCAATAATATTATTTTATTGTTAATTATTATAATTAATTAATATTATATTTATTAATTATTATATCCATTTTGAGTAGACATACAACAGAAAAATCTTGCTCTTAAAAATTGAAAAAGTCTCAAAAATAATGCATGCAAATAACCAAAAGCCACTCATCAGTTAGTTCTGATGTGGAAGTAGTTTAAAGTTTGACTTACCGGGATTATTTTGCCAGCTAGTGGAATCAAAACCTCCTCGGCCATTTGAAAATTTTGCTTTCACAGTCCAGACAGTAAAGAACAATTTCATTCTACAATTCATGAGATTGCATGGCCACCGAAGTCACATAAGAGTACAACATTACTGGGTCCGTTCATAAGCACAAGGCCAGGTTTCTCGTGAATGGAGCGAAATCCCATAAACAAGCCTGCACACTGTCATCACATGACAGACTCCAGCGTGACAGAGGAAGAGAAAGACCTGCTGGAACTAATTAAATGTAACTGAATTTAAATAAAAGGAGAGAAGGAATCCAGAAAAGGGTGTTGAAATAGGAAAAGACCACAGTACCAGGCAATACATTAAAAAACAGACATTCACAAAAGAAAAAACATAAAAGGAAAGAAGGGAATGTGACCTTTTACAAACAAGGAAAAAAGCTTAATAGGAAGTAGGGAGGGGCAGTAAGAAGCACTGGACTTGATGTTTATTTTTTTTACATTTTTTTTAAAGGTGTTAGCTTTGTATGACACAAAAATATAAGTAGGCAAATTATAGTAATGCAAAATTTGCACCTAAAACAAGAATAAACGTTTTGGGGTATTCAATACTTCAGTAGTAATCATTTTGGTAATTTGTATAATGCATTTTATATTATTATATTATATACATTTTATATTATTAATATTTCTGACAAATTATTGTCATGCCATCACCGTCAAATCTCAATGGGAACATTTTATTTTTAGTAGAAACATTTAAGAACAGTGTATATTTTCATAATCTTTGACAAATTATATTAGGAATGCTTACAGGAAGCTTTGCACCTAATCCAAAAATGTGTGTGTGCAATCACACAGCGGTCATGTGTAAATAGTTATTTGGTAGGAATAAAAGAGGTCTGTGTGTTCTTTGGTGAGTGATCACAGAGTCCCAATCATTTGCCTTGAATTATATGCAGTTTTTGACTTTACTTCTACTACTTTGTAATGAAAGCGTTTTTAGTTCAGAAAATATTATTCATTGGCACAAAACTCCCAAATATTCTCCAAATGATCAGTAATAAATATGGCACACAAAAAGATGGAGTTTTAATACCCTATAACTTGAACCGCTTAGTTTGAGTTCTAGTTTGATTTATTTAATTAATAAGGGACCCTTGTTCCAGTTTCTACGTGAATGGCTTCAAATTACAGATCATTGTATCCTAAATACAGTTTTGAGAAAAGCAAAAATAACTCAACTTGTGTTACTGTCCAAATGTTTAATCTTTGCGTGTAGTTCATGCAGTATGTATACAAGCTCTCATTTGTATTTAGGAGTAATTTGAAGGGAATCACGTAGAAATTGGAGTAAGGGTTTAGGTATGGGAGCTATTTTCATACAAATGCTCTTCATCACAGGGGCTGAAAATGATAATGAAGTCAGAAATAGGTATATGTGGGGGCCTGACTGTAAATTAGCTTAAACCTTCAATTACAATGAACAAACTGAGACGTTTTGTAAACAAATGCTCTCACTACAAGTGCAGATGGAAATTCATTTGCACTGACTGGAATATTCTAATATATACGAAAACCTATTTGAAGAAGAAAAGGAAGAACTTTTAAAAAGAGTTCCTCTTAAACTATGGTCCTTCTGACATAGTACATTGAGACATTTAGCCAAAGAAGGTCAAAAAGTAAACGAAATAAAATTACAATTGTGTAAAGAACGTAAAATATTTGGGACATGACCGCAGGAAGGGGGGTAGAACAATTTTGGAAGATAGAAAAGTGACAATATTACAGGCTCCAAGACTACGAACAAAGATACAAATGATCTAATTTTTATGACAAATTACTGTGCATCATGGATTCAGGCGTTTTGCAAAATTAAACAAGCACTTGTATCTACCATGACGTTAGCCCTTCCTGATTACAGGAAACATTTTGTCCAAATGGTGGATTGAAGAGGAATATATGACATGGTTTGGTTCAAGAATTTGGAAATAAAATGAAACCAGTGGCTTATTTTTCATCAGAATTGGATAGGGTAGCATGAGCATTGCCACATTGCGTGCGGGCTGTGATAGCAGCATCATTAACAGTGGAATGCAGTTCTTCTTGTGCTTTTATATTCTTTAACTGTTAAGGTTCCACATACCGTTGCAGCATTGCTGTTACAAACAAACATGGCGTCTCCAGCGAGACATTTGTCTTTCATGGCTATTTTGCTATCTCAACCACACATTCCTTTATTGAGCCATGGGAAAACACATGTCTCAATGGGGGGAATGGCATCTCTCATCAAACGCCATTATGCAATTTCTGGATTTAACGGTACTCGGATGATTCGCCTAAAGACGTTTCGCCGACGGACGTTTGACAGACGGACAGGTCGCCGAATGGACGTTCCACCGAACGGAGGTTTCGCCGAAACGGGATTCGCGCGCTCGCCCCTCGCAACCTCGGCCCGCGGGCCATATACGGCCGTTACAGATAACATTCATTTAGGAATAACAAGGGCATGTACTGACCCCTGCTGGACCTATATCTAAATACAAGTACGTTTGGGAGTAAATAGAGATGGTTTAAATGAATTAGTCAAGAGCCAGTACAAAGATAATCATTTTACTTGCTTTTTAATATTAAACACATTATCAATAAGATGCCATTCAAAAAAATATTTTATTAAAAAGAAGACAAAGCAAATTCACAGATGGTGTTTTTATTAAAGCAGTAAAAAACATACAAATTTTGTATAAAAATTACAAATACAATACAAACTATGTACAAAAATTACAAATACAATACAAACTTACAAATTATGTACAAAGGGAATTCACAGATGGCAGTGGCAGTTTTTTTTATTAAAACAGTAAAACTTACAAATTAAGCGCAATGGCTTCTAGGTACTGTAGTTTGTTTTGAAATCGATCCGGGTTTTCATAGTCATCTGTGAGCTTTTTTTAACCGTTCATTAACAGCTGCGTATGACTTTTTGGTCTGTCTGGGCATAATACCGCCATAAGCCTGTTGTATTCTTATTTCCCAATCACTTTGCTCTAATTTGAGTTTGCTTATCAGACGAGATACATTTGGATGGACAACTGACACTATACATTGAAATGCGAGGTGCCAACCTTTATTAGTGCGTGGTATTCCCAGCAAGGTCTTTTCTCGAACATTCCATAAGGGGATAGCAAAACATGCTGCCAATGTTTTTTATATTTTTTATTTTATCCTTGCGTTTAAAGTAGTAGCCATTTGCCATATTTTAGGAAATATATATTCAAAATGATTTGCTGAGAACCTTAATTCAAAGATTAATCTCAACGTTTTCTATGCTGGTGTAAGTTTACTATTACTTTATTTTCTCTATTTCTTCTGTCACGTACTGTTCTGCGTGATCTCCAAATGGCTACTACTTTAAACCCAAGGATAAAATAAAAAATATAAAAAAATGGCAGCACATATTAATGTAGTGCGTACTTGTATTTAGAAATATGTCCAGCGGGGGCAGTACATGCCCTTGTTATTGCGGGGGGCAGTATATGCCCTTGTTATTCCTAAATGAATGTTATCTGTAACGGCCGTATATGGCCCGCGGGCCGAGGTTGAAAAATATGTACACACACGATCCGGGGGCGGGGCGAGCGCGCGAATCCCGTTTCGGCGAAACCTCCGTTCGGCCGAATGAACGTTCGGTGGAACGTCCATTCGGCGACCTGTCCGTCTGTCAAACGTCCGTCGGCGAAACGTCATTAGGCGAATCATCCGGTCACGGGATTTAACCTATATTCAAAACATTTTTGCAGAGCGTGTTTGATCTGTGCTCGACATAAACCCCTAACAATTTATGGCCGTAGCGTGGTCAATTCCCTAAATCAACATATCCATCTCAAACAACCCATATGGATTTTTTTAAAGTAAATAAAACTGAAGGGAAAAATATTGTTTAGTTATCATAGATGCTTTTTCAAAATGGGTTGAAATATTTCCTGAAAAACAACCAGATTCATTAACTGTTGCCAAAGCATTATAAAAAGACATGATTCCAAGGTATAGTATTCTAGAAACTATATATAGTGATAATGGAACTCATTTTGTAAAGAAGATAATTGAAAAAAAATGTGTTTGATTTATTTAAAAAGGGATAGCACACACAAATGAACATATTCATATTCATGTTAATGAATGAATGTAAATACTATGTAAGATTGTAGCCGAGGACAAATTTCCATCTTTAGTCCCTGTGTAGGTTGAAGATAAACACATACAAGACATACACACACACACTCACGCACACGCACACAAACGCACACACACGCACACATACGCCCACACACACACACACACACAAGTAGCACAGTTTTAGATAGCGTTGTGATCGCAATTTTGTTCGTCTGACAGCCAGGCTTTAGAATGATTGGCGAAGAGGTTCAGAAACGGGAGTTCACGTATGTTAATTGGTATTGAGTTCAAGGTGTGTGCGGCTCAGACAGAGAAGGTGCATTGGCTTAATGCACTCTTTTTGAAGGGAACAACACAGTCACTTCTAGAGCCAGCGCTTGTTGATGTGTTGGAATTTTTCTCATCTCATTTTATGAACCGCTTTATCCTAATTAAGGTCACAGAGGGTGCTGAGCCAATCCCAGCTGACTCCGGGCCAGAGGCGGGGGACACCCTGAATCGGTGGCCAGCCGATGGCATTGCACAAGGAGACGGACAACCATGTACACTCACACCCATACCTAGGGGCAATTTAGAGCAGAGTTTCCCAACCTTTTTTGAGCTGCGGCACACTTTTTGCATTGAAAAAATCTCAAGGGACACCAACATCTGAAAATATTTTAATTTAAAACTATGTCGGTTACATTAACAATAGTCATTCTCATAAAAGTTTTATCAGCAGGAATCCCATAAACCTCCAAAATGATTCCAAAATCTAATTTTTCACACTCACCTAATATCATCAAAAGTTAATGTCTGCGGACCCTGAACCCTCGAGTGATGCAAAAATAAGTAATGTAATGTTTTTAATCGCATAATTTTATGACTTTCCTCAAAATATTACAGAGGCGGAGACACCTTGAATCGGTGGCCAGCCTGTTAGGAATCGCCTAGGCCAGGGGTCACCAAACTACGGCCCGCGGGCCGGATACGGCCCGTCAGCACATTTGGGACGGCCCTCTGAACAATACCAGAGACGCTATCGGATTTTTTTCCTATTTGGCCTTGAAGACTGGGACGTTTTAATTTTGTGTTTGGTTCATTGCACCCCCGCTGAGCCCACAAATCATCCCAGTGAAGCGGGGCTTTGCATTGCTTCTTTGGTGACAAGCGCGGGGAGAGTGTTTCCCTTTGATGCACGCGGGCACGTCCACCGGTGCATGTGTGATGCATGCACGAGCAGAGTATTACCGAGACATCTGGATGATCAGAGGTGAGGGCGGAGCCCTGGGACCATCGTGGACTATTCAAGCATATAAAAACTGCAACCTGTTTGAGAATTGTTCTTTTTGACCCAGAGCTGTGGAGGGGAGCAACTCTGAATTGGATTTATATATTAGGAATAAATATCTTCTATGAAGAACCCAGAGAGAGTTATTTAGTTAGTATTTATTTCATAAATAGTTTTATTTATTTCCTGTTTTTTCTGTGAAGAACTCAGAGAGGGTTATTTAGTTATTATTTATTTCATTAATAGTATTATTATTTGTTTCCTGACTTTTTTTCTGTAAAGAACCTGGAAAGGGTTATTTGGTTGTGTGGCTTTCTAGAAAACAATAATTTTTTTAAGCTCCCCGACGATCGTCACACTTTTTCTGTTACAAACTGACACCGGCCCCCCATCAGAGAAAGGAAAAGTTATGTGGCCCTCACGGGAAAAAGTTTGGGGACCCCTGGCCTAGGCGATTGTAGGTGGATCCACGGCAATCACCGATGCAGAGAAGTCGTTTAATCATAAGGTAGAATTTATTAAACAAAGGTACGACCGAGTTGGCAACTATACCGGGAATCAAAATATAACCAAGGCACGACAGAGTCGGAGAATACACTCGGAATCAAAATATAACAAAGCACTACCAAGCCGGCAACTATACCGGGAATCAAAATATAACCAAGGCACGACCGAGTCGGCAACTATATTATAAATCACGGAATACCGGTGTCAAGAGTCTCAACGAGGTGTAGGGGTCGCAGGAAGGCAAGCAAGCGTAAGGGATACTTTGGAATACTCCGGCAAAGGCTATTTGTGGCAGGCGTCCATAAATGCCAGCGGGGTTCATCAGTTGCAGGTGTGGTGACCCTGCCCACCTGTTGGCCTATTCTGAAACACAACTGTTACCGTAGCGAAAGAACATGACACAGCCGATCGCATGGCACAAGTAGATGGACAACCATGCACACTCACAGCCATACCTAGGGGCAATTTAGAGTATCCAATCAGCCTACTAATACCTTTAGAGCTTGGTTATAACTTTATAAACTTAAGTAAAAAAAAACATGATTTTAAAAAAAAATGTCGTTCTATCCTACAGTAAGAGATGAGACAACTCCCTTTAACAATATGAAATGTAAGGGAACAACAAAACTGAGAATTTTCTTCAGAGACATTTTTTAATAAACGCCTTCAAAACAAAAACTGCTGCAAAATATGAAATACATTAAATGATTCCAACAATAATGATCAACTGAAGACATCATTAACCTTGGTAAGCAAAATTACTATTTTCAGCCTCACAAAAATAAACTATTTATCTTTATGGCAGATAAGACAATTTCAAAAAAAAGATGGATGAATTTATGAAAGTCCTTTCAGCCACAATAAGTACATTGAGATTATTTAAGCAATAAAGCTGTTGTTTGTGCAAACGTATTAAGTATTTTAAAACATTTAAAAATACTCCAAAACTCCAATACTAGTGATGGGGTAATGTATTCCCTTTATCCTGCTCCCTCTCTCTTGGGTTGTGTGTTTAGTAAGCCATAGTGTAAGACCCTCAGTTAGACTGTCCCTTGTTGTTAGAATTATTATGAATATTCTATATGTGTTGTAAGCATTTTTCAATAAGTAATAAGGCTATAAACCAATTCATGGAACCATGGACACTTTTCCTCCACATCGTCTCCTCAAGGCCCCACAGCTCGAGGACACATTGTTTTCACACACGCTTTTCGGCAGAACACAACGGGACTGTTTTGACGGGACTCCAGCAGAAGATGGCGATAATCGCATTATTGTTTGAAAATACGGCTTTGCTTTGTTTACCTTGAAAGCATTCCTCACACTGTTGTTTTTCTAACCAGCGAGGGTGTTATTGTACTGATTACATAACCATGTTTTTCGAGTGTCGCGATTAAATACAATGATTCAGTTACTGCAATTCAGAATGCACTGGGGGCTAAGACGACGCCACATTGTATCTCCTTGCAAGTTCGCCGCAGAGTTTGTTGAAAGATGTTTTTCCTTTTTTAATTAAATATTACTAATAATGATTTAAAAGGTTTGAATCATTATTCCAACATTTGGTCCTTCGAGTAGCCGGGGTCAACAAACCGATAGGGAATCCAGACGCTGCGGTTTAATATCTGGAGTGACCGTGCACGGCGAGAATCCCTTTTCCAGGCTGGACTATTTCTCAGCAGCGCCTGTTTTCTAATCGGTTGACGACTATCCTCTTGGTAAGCATCTTTCGACATTTCTGCCGAGTCCGCGTGTGATGGCTGCATATTGTTGACGGGTTCCGAGTGCGTGAAGGGCATCACACGCGAAGGCCTTATTTTGAGAAGTAAGGCTCGCATCCTGGGGATAGCGATTTTAAAAAACCCTGTGGATACTAGTCACTAGCAGGTAGACACGGTGTGGTCTATAAACGTCTGCCGTGTACAAAAAAAAAGGTACTACGGGGGCACACAAATCCGCTCCAAAAATGGGTAGTGGAGACAGTAAAGCGGCTATTGACGATCCAAAGATGCGTCTGCCGTGTAAAGATTGGAAATTTGTTGAAAATCAAAGCGCTACAAGGGTTAAACACCTAAACTTATGGATAAATAAATATGGATTTGCTGGCCAGCTTAATATGCATAAGATATTGATACTGCAGGATAAAATACGTGCTAAGCATGGGGGAAACCTTAGCAAAATGGAGCAGGAGGGATATAATGATACCTATTATTGGTTTATGATGGCAAGGGAACGGAGTGATGGATGCGTTAAATCGGTTGATAACGGTGGGACTGGAAACACAGAGGCTGTGTTATTCCACAGAAAAGAGGACATTAGATTTTATCACCTGAATGGGGTGGAAACGCAGCAAATTTGGATGATAGACAGGCCTACGGGCACGCTTGAACAATACGTAAATCAGGCGGTCCAGGCTGAAGAGGTTTTAAAAAAGAAAGGGAAAAGAAAGGGGGGGGCACCCTCTAACGAGGACGGGATTTTTGACCAAAATAAGGGGTGTGAACGTAAACCTTTTAACAGGGATAATGAAAAAAAATACGCAGGGAAGTTCAACAGAAATCGAGGTAACAGAGAGAAAATCTGTTGGATCTGTGGGAAAATAGGTCATATATCCCGCGATTGCCCAAATAACAGGGCCTCTAAAAGTGAAGGCAAATCGGCATGACTAGTCGGGGGGCCTGCTCAAAACGAGAAATGGATTTGAGCAGAGGGAAGTGGAACTAAATTTAGCGGAGATATTGGCACTTGATACAATTAAACCTGAAAGTTGTAAAATGGCAATTAAAATGGTTATTTCAAAGAATGAAATGGCTTATTGTGGCTTATCCTGGTGTCGTCCCCGTCTGCTAGCGGGAATATTTTGGTTAACAGAAATACAAAACAGCAAATTAAATGTTTAGCGGGGTTGCCAAAACTGCGTTTTGGTCAGACTCTAAACTTGCCGAATAAATGCTTTGATTGCGGGGGGAGCGCTCTGTTTTGATGCGGCTGAATATTACAATAATTGGCCTTGGGGGTGCTGAAGCAAACTTGAGGGCAGAAATGGGTTTTGCTATGATATAGTTGTGCTTGCAGCATATTGTGAGTATGGGGCTTGGCAAACTACGATGATATGATGATATAGTTGGATATCGGGAGAGTAATTAATTTAGTTTATTAATTTAGTCTTCTCTAAAAAATAATTGCTCACAGGAGGCACAGGAGGGGAAGCAGTGGACACAAATAAAAAGAGAGCACTTTGGAATTTGTAAACAAAAGATAAGGCTGCTGCTTCTGCAGCGAGCGTGAAGGTCACAGTCAGCGGGTAAGGGCGCGCTTCCGTTTAAACATTTCAGAATAAGAACAAAACATGGTCTGCAAGGGATGCAGTGTTCCGCGATTATCTTCGCATTTATTTTTGGGGTTTAATCAGAAATGTCTTTCGAGGTGATAGAAAATCTGTTTGGCAAAGATTGATTTGGGGAAAGCTTTGGAATTGGGAATAATACTATTATTATTATTTTATTTTCTTTTTTGTGAAGTTCAAAGGGCTCTTAATTGAAGAGAGCTAGTTTTGGAGGATAAAACGATATTATTACTGTTTTTGAATGGTTGGCTGGTTAAAGAAAAATGAATGGATTTTTTTACAATATTATGGCATATTGGTTACAATTTGTGGGTCCTTTATTAAGCATTGAAAATTGTAATTAGGAAATGCCTAGTAAAAGGTGGATTTCACTAATTTAATTATTGTAGATTTTTCTTGTGGTAACAGGGAGCTATAAGAAATGGCTCTTATCTTAAGTAAACATAGTATGGGGTGATTTGCAATTTATGTCTTAGGTATTAAGGGTTATTTGGTTGTTAAAGAAATCAGACATGAAATTAACAATGCGGAAATGAGAAATTTCATGGCATTCGTCCAAATTGTTAGGTAAATTGAACCTGGCTGGGGTAGATAAGATAATTGGTTAAGGATAGGCATAGTTTCCCTAGAAGAAACATGGAGCGTCTTTAGGTGCACAAAAGACTTTCCTTGTTTGACCTGAAGGGGGCGTATGCTTTGGTAGGTCATATTGATGACTATTGGGACGTTATTACTGTCTATTGCTTTAGGGGCATACAAATTAAGAATTTAGCCAAAACTTACTGCATTGCAATTATGGGGTTAATACAACTGAATGTTACGGTGATAACGATGGGCAATAACAAGCTTAGATAAAGGGGAATATCTACAAACAAACAAAAAAATCTAAATTCAGGTAGGGCCTTCCATGGTGTGAAACAAGTGATGAAATAATGTCTATGTTTTAAAAATAACATCTCCAAATTATAAAATATCAACCTTGGGGAAATGCTTTAAGTAGATGGGTTGATTAGAATGGGCAAAATTCGATAACATTGAAAGGGGGTGAGATAAAGTTTTTACAAACGGTTAAAATACAAAAAGGGGGTGTGTGTGTGTTTCAATGTGTCACAACTTTTCCGTTATTGCCTTATTGGCGAATAGAATGGGGTAAGGGGCGGTGGCAATTGAACAAATTTCTATTTTTAGATATGTGGCATGTGAATCTAATACATTAATTATCTAGTTTCTTCAGGCATCAATCTTGATGATTGGGGGAGCACTCTAAATTTCTTGATTATGAGTGCCAGCGTGGATGAGTGTCTGTCTTTTGTGTTTCAATTGGCTAGCCACCAAGATATATCAATATTCTAATATCAAGGTGGAATATTTCTGAAATCGCTGATAAGCCTTTCAAGGACGGCGGTGGCAGAGTAGGACAGAAACAAAAAGAAAAGAATTTCGCCAAATGAAATTTTTAATTTCTGTAATGGGAAATTTTGGGAACCTGGGGGACTAAACAAAAACAAAAGACTTATCTGGGAGGGCTGCCATTTTGAGTCATGGTAAATTTCATGCCTCAAAAAAGGGGGAGGTTATATATTCAATCTATATGCAGATATATGGCAAAAACACGGGCGATTCCCCCTTATGTCAAGCTACAAAAGCTACGTATCCATTTCAAAGGATACACATGGAATATGTGTGGTACATAACAGTCCTAAAACAGATTGGGGAAACCTTGTTGCAGAAACTGGTCTAGATTGGCATGCTTGGATGACACACGTGTGCGAAAAACCATCAGGCCTTCGATAAAATTAACCCATACGGTGGGGGCATTACAAATCATAATTCAGACTGACAAATTAACTTGTGGATCTTTGTCTGACGTTTTTCCTAAGTCCATGGGTAAGAAGGTCGTCGGAGATGGAAACACCCGGATCCGCCATAGTAAAATTAAAATCTGAGATGACCAGAGAATTCATTTCTGCAACGGGGAGTTCCCAAACGGGAGGCGGTAAGAAATAATTGGTTATTGTTGATGGAAAATGCAGCTATTATAAATCAAACCTGTATCAAACCTGTATAACATGTATGGGGGGGCCGACCTCTCTTAAGAGTGGTACCCGCGCAAATTACCCCTGATTGTGTAAAGGAGATAATGCAAAATTTTTAGTGTTATATAAAGGTCTCATACTACAAGTTCTGTTTAGAAGTGTTACACAAAAGAGGAAATAATTTATAATTAGAATTATACCAATATTTATTACAATAATTTATACCAATTATTGTGGCATAAAGGCTCATTGAACTGTACTCATATATTGATCTTGGATTGAATCGAATTTTGCCAGACTGTAATATCTGTACATACTGTATCGTTTTTCAAAGAATTGATATTGACAAAAGATGTAAGCCCAAAATGTATGAAATGGAATAATGTCTACCCAGTTACAACGGCAGCAAAGGACAAGCCTAACTTTTCAACACATGTCGCGTTTAATCATTTTACCTGCTTAGTCCTCACAGGGCACGGACCGGCACTGGGAGCGATAAATGTGACGTGGTGTGCCCACGTCCTAAAACAGACTACACCCCTGATTCCACGTTCTGACCTATGGTGGTGGTGGGGTCAAAACAAATTATACGACTCCTGCCAAAATGACAGCAGGACTTTGTGCCTTGGTCTCACTGCTATTACCAGTGTCTGTTTTTCCATCTACAGTAGAGGAGATACAATTGGCTGCACAGAAATCCGGTATGATGGCGGGCCCCTCGCGACGGCGTCGCATGGAGAGGGTGATACATTGATGCGATTGGCATCCACGAGGATGAGTATAAGTTGGCTAATCAGATCGCAGCAGGTTAGGAGTATATTTTTCTTTTAATTACTCCAAACAAAAATGTTGATTGGATAAATTACCTGCATCACAATGTCCAAGAACTTGGAAATTATACTGAACAGGGATTTGTGGCGATAAAGGAACAACTGGCAGCCACTAGTCTGACGGCGTTCCAGGATCGTGCAGCGGTTGAAATGCTTCTTGAAGGAGCAGGGGGCGTATGCAACGTTTGAAAATGTTGCACTCAACAACACGCCCCCCACTGGGTCCCACACCAGGGCCAACGATGGCCTGCAGACCCTAAACCGCAAGATGAAAAAGCATCCTGGAGTAGAATAATGTCCGCTGACAGATTTGTGGCCTCACTAATAATGATTTGGCCTAATTTGTGGTAGCCCTTTTTGCTACGATTTTGACATTATGTGGGTGTTGTATTATTCCCTGCTTAAGATCTTTGATGAGCCGACTTATAACCACTGCGATTGCCCCTACAAATTCCAAATTGCATGAATTATATCTCCTACTGAAGTGCTGACACTAACAGTGAATTCCAAGAGCATGGTAATTACGAGGATGGATTGGACGAAAATGATCTTATTTTCTGCCGAACGAGTAGAGCCTAAGCGGGTAAAATTAAAACAGCCAACGGTGATATCCCTCTTATTTTGAATTTGTCATAAAATGAATAACAAACATATAGTAAAAGGAGGGAATGTTAGAATTATTATGAATATTCTATATGTGTTGTAAGCATTTTTCAATAAGTAATAAGGCTATAAACCAATTCATGGAACCATGGACACTTTTCCTCCACATCGTCTCCTCAAGGCCCCACAGCTCGAGGACACATTGTTTTCACACACGCTTTTCGGCAGAACACAACGGGACTGTTTTGACGGGACTCCAGCAGAAGATGGCGATAATCGCATTATTGTTTGAAAATACGGCTTTGCTTTGTTTACCTTGAAAGCATTCCTCACACTGTTGTTTTTCTAACCAGCGAGGGTGTTATTGTACTGATTACATAACCATGTTTTTCGAGTGTCGCGATTAAATACAATGATTCAGTTACTGCAATTCAGAATGCACTGGGGGCTAAGACGACGCCACATTGTATCTCCTTGCAAGTTCGCCGCAGAGTTTGTTGAAAGATGTTTTTCCTTTTTTAATTAAATATTACTAATAATGATTTAAAAGGTTTGAATCATTATTCCAACACTTGTCCATGATTGGCTTACCCTAACATTTTACCCAATATCCTAGCCAATCATCCAATCCTATTTTTATATATTGTTTTTACATGTCCCCCCTCTGATAATGACTTTGGATTCACATAGTATCTCAGAAATACCATGTGCGATGTTTTTCAAAGTAACACATTTGTACTCCCTATTAAAACCATGAATATGGAGGTAAAAATTGTAAATCTGGGGGCGGCTAATATGCTTCAAAGTAACACATTTGTACTCCCTATTAAAACCATGAATATGGAGGTAAAAATTGTAAATCTGGGGGCGGCTAATATGCAAGAAATTGTAAAATTCAACGATTTTAAGGCAATTTTAAAGGTGCGTCTTATACGCAGTGAGTGGCATTTTATATGCGAGAAAATACGCCTATCACATCGAGTCAGTGCATAATATGTAGTAGCAAGTTTCATATCCCTGAAAGTTGAAAGTGGAATTTTTAAAACATTTTACCACGACTCGATCATGCAGTCCAATCCAAGTACAGACGCTCCCCTATTTACGAACATTCGAGTTACGAACAACGGTACATACGAACATGTCTGCGCATAGGTTTTTTTTTTCTTTTTTTTTCCTTTTTTTTTTGTTTGTTTTTTGTTCCTTTTTTTTTCTTCCCAAGATGGTGCCGTCACGCGGAAGCCAGTGACAGTAGCTCTGTATATTCTTATGTTTTTCGTGTTTTACAGTCCTTCTATCTTTTTTTAAATTACATTTTAATATTTCTTAATACATTCCTCTTTACTTTACTTTGTACTTTATACTTTAATGTTTTTCAGTGGCGGGCGGTGCATTTTCTGGTAGCGCCTTCAACGTATCAATCCAACCCTCAAAAACTATTTTATGGCTATAAAACCTCTACTGCAGCTACAGCTGCAACACATAAAAAATAATCAATAAATTAACGCACAAAAATGGGGTAAAATCCACTTCCTAGCAGCATTTCATGATTAAATACAAATACTGGAGCTTTTCAGACATTAAAACCAGGCCAGGGGGTGATTTTCCTGGGAAAAGACAGCGATGAACGTCAATGGCGTATGGGCAAACATTGCCCGAAAATGGGGTAAAATCCAGCCGAAAACAGCATTTATTGATTAAATACAAATACTGGAGCTTTTTAGACATCAGAACCGGGCCCGGAGTATCATTTCCCCGGTAAAAAGACAGCGATGAACATCGATACATCCATACGTGAAATGACAAAAAATGCACTAAAATACTAAAATTAGGTAAAATCCACTTCCTAGCATCATTCATTGATTGAATACAAATACTGGAGCTTTTGAGACATTACAACCAGGCCAGGGGGGTGATTTTTCCCGGGAAAAGACAGCGATGGACGTCAATGATGAAACGCCAAAAATTAAACTGGGGTAAAATCCACTTCCTAGCAGCATTTTGTGATGAAATACAAACACTGGAGCTTAAATACAAACACTGGAGCTTTTCAAATATCAGAACTTGGCCCACAATTGAAATATTATTTAGGAATATAGCCATATTTGTAATTTTACTCACCAAAAATCCTTTTTACACAATATCCATCCTCCTTTCTTTCTTCCTTCTTTCCTATCGCCATTGAAGCTAATGATGAAAGTAGAGCCTGTCCTGTCATATTTCTGGCATAGTCCGTTTTGAAAATGGCTTTAAATCAAAACAACAATATACTATTTGCTTGTGGAGCTAAGTTAGCACACTGAAAGTGCCGCACACACCATTTTCCCGGCTGTAACAGGCTTGCTAGCTTCGGAGTTGACCGCCCTTTCTTAATGATGTCCATTTTTTTCTCTAAAAGTCCGTCTGGAAAATAGCTTTGTGAAAGAAATTGCAACAGAAGCCATTTGTTTTTGCCACTGTCGGCCCATGTGGGTGGAGTTTGCGATCTCTGGCTGCTTTGGCCCGCCTACTAGCCAATCATAGTTTGTGAAAGCAATGACATGTCCCAGCCAGCAAAATGTTAACGCCTATGAAAAATCATTGTGGGGTTGCCAACTCGAAATCTGATTGGTTAAAAGCAACAGTCTAGTTTAATGTAGCAGAGCCCGCAAGAACTGATTGTGAAGGCTTTGAGGCAGATCTGATCTGGCAACAAATAATGGCTGAAATGTGATTGGTTAAATGCTTCAATATGAAAACACACATCTGGAAGCAGTGCAACCAGGGGGGAAAGCAATGAAAGGAAGCTAACAGACCATTTGGAATAATAAGTATTGATGGACAAAATATAATATGATTCAGATATTTCTTAGGCCAGCAGAGAAGGCCTTGAAGGCCCTGACGGCCCGCCACTGATGTTTTTACAACTTTCTTTGTTCTGTGAGCCTGGCTTCTTTCGGCTACTTCTTGTAGTGCTTCTTTCCGCCGCTAATACCGACGCCTGGCGCTGTGAGAGCTCACCCAGCATCCACCTTCCTCTGCCCAGTTCGTTGCAGTGCGTAAGTGCGTGAACGTATCTCCAGTGCGCAAAGAACATTTATATCATTAAATATCTCGTGCATCCATTATTCAATATGGTTGGTGAAAAGCGAAAGGCTTCTAGTGAGGGTGGTAGTGCAAGGAAGAGGCAAGCCATTTCATTTGAAACGAAAGTGGCAATAATAAAGAAGCTTGATGCGGGTGAGAAAATGGTGAGCGTTGCACGGGCATACAACTTGAATCGTTCGATGATCGTTCGTTAAATGTTTTTTTCAGTACAAACCAATGCAGGTTACTTATACAAGCCTTAAACATACAAATGCACTTATATAAACCTTCAATATATAATTATATAGGCCTTAAACATAAATTATAATACAAAATATAGCACTGAATCAACTTACGAACAAATTCAACTTATGAACACTCGCTCGGAACGTAACTCGTTCGTAAGTAGGGGAGCGTCTGTACAGGCAAAAGGTCCAGCCTTTGCCCGAATCACATGTCGAACTACTTCATTTTCGAGAGCATTGTGAATTGAAACCAGATTTCCTCCAAGGAGGTTGCAGAAAGTCTAATGGTTGAAAACAACCATTGAATATTAAATACAAAATAAACAGCAACACAACTGCTTAGTTTTATATATATATATATATATATATATATATATATATATATATATATATATATATATATATATAAATAAATATATATATATACATAGTATATATATATATATATATATATATGGGTTACCAAATATTTTACCTCAGCAAGGCCAAATCTTAATGCCTCATTTATAAAAATGATACAGTGGGAGTTCAGACGAGTCCAGTCCGGGTTGCATTCTTTATCTGGAACATATTTTAGAGCAAAGACAAGTTGAAGACCTTGAGAACTCCGACTGAAGCTAAAATTTGCGAGATACAATTAAATTAAATGTGTCTACATTTAGATAAATACTTAAATACATAAATAAATAAGTCTATTACTATATATCAGGGGTTGGGAACCTTTTTGACAGAGAGAGCATGAACAATTCATACTTTCAAATATCATTCCTTGAGAGCCATACTCAGAATTTTTATATACAGTGGTACCTCGTCATACGACCTCATCATACAAAATGCTCGTCTTACGGGGGAAATTTCGATCGAATAATTCGCCCGTGATGCGGTCAAAATTTCGTGATGCGACCAAACCAGGTGGCCATGGCATTTTTTTTTGCATATCTTTCGTGTATAACAATATTTATGAGCACCGGATGAGTTATTCAGACCAGGAAACGCACAACGCGCATGCGCGGGGAAAGAGGGCTTTCTGGGTAATGAAGTATACTCGTGCACACAACACCGACAGGCAATGGCACTCAGAATAAAACCTTACCCACAATCAATACGTGGGTAAGCTCAGCTGCTGCATTTCCTGTTATTTTTATCTAATACCAGGAGTATTATATTACTTCTCGTTGGCTGCTCATAAGAACATCAGGAGCACTGGCTCGCAACAGCATCCCCGGTAGCAACTCTATCATAGGCGCCGTTCGAGGGGATGCGAACACAGATGCTACAAACTAAAAGGAGCCGCTAGCCAGCGCCCCCGAAGCTCCCATGAGCAGCGGCGCGATCTCTGATAAAAGACTGCTGCTCGTTGGCAAGTGGTCGTGCGTTATCCGATTGTGGGGACATTTGTGTGCATCATTTTCGGAATATTTTGAAGGGAATAGTACGACAGCAAACAGCCCATCGATAGCGAACGTGAGGGTGGAGTGTTTGTTCCGTTTACGAGTGCGTTGTGTGGGAAAAAAAAAACGAAGCCCCCCGCCCCTTTTGTGCCCCTCTCCCCTCGGCGAAATCCGCCCAATTTTAGTTAGATTAAACACTTTATTTCTATTAAACCACTCGTTATTTATTACTTTGTCAATATATGGCGAATTATAAGAAATAAAACATTTTTTTCAATCCAATATCCTGTTTTTGGTGTTTTTTTCAGAGTTGGAACGAATTAATTTGTTTCCCATTCATTTCAATGGGAAACTTCCGCTCCAGTTACGAGAATCTTGTCATATGAGCTCAGTCCCGGAACGGATTAAGCTCGTATCTCGAGGTACCACTGTATATATATATATATATATATATATATATATATATAAACTGGACACAGCTTGTTATAGAAAATCAGTGCTGTGCCGTCAGGGCCTTCAAGGCCTTCTCTGCTGGCCTATAGGCTGGAGCCTATCCCTGCTGACTTTGGGCCAGGGGCGGGGGACACCCTGTATCGGTGGCCGGCCGAACGCAGGGCACAAGGAGACGGACAGCCATGCACACTCAGACCCATACCTAGGGGCAATTTTAGAGTGTCCAATCAGCCTACAATGCAACTTTTTGGGATGTGGGAAGAAAACGGAGTACTCAGAGAAAACCCACGCAGGCCCAGGGAAAAAATGCAAATTCAACACAGGTGGACCGATCTGGATTTGAACCCAGGACCCCAGAGCTGTGAGGCCGACGCGCGAACCACTCATCCGCCGGGCCGCCCATTCATAGATGTTAATCATTACATTTTATTATTTTTAAATCATTTATGTGTAGTAGACATGCACCTGCTTATGGCAGGTGTGATACTGGTGTGTGCCTATAGCGAGCAATGATGATGTTTCTCACACTGGTACTCAGTCTGCTCAGGGAGGTTGTCTTTCTGCCCAGACAAACAAAAATTTAGAGGAAACATTGGTTGCGTATATACACACTGTATTGTGTCAAGCGCTGAGTATTTACTGCACTGGGCCGCATCCATGTCACTCATTTTCTGAACCGCTTTATCCTCACTAGGGTCGCGGGGGGTGCTATCTATCCCAGCTGACTTCGGGCCAGGGGCGGGGGACACCCTGAATCGGTGGCCTGCCGATCGCAGGGCACAAGGAGACGGACAACCATTCACGCTCACACTCATACCTATGGGCAATTTAGAGTGTCCAATCAGCCTACCATGCATATCTTTGGAATGTGGGAGGAAACCGGAATACCCGTGGAAAACCCATGCAGGCCCAGGGAGAACATACAAACTCTACAGAGGTGGACCAACCTGAATTTGAACCCAGCACCCCAGAGCTGTGAGGCCGATGCGCTAACCACTCGCCCCACCGGGCCGCTATTACAGAATGCACTTCAGGGAAAATAAACATTTAATCATGAATGCTCATGATGGATTTCCAGCCAACTTGGTCATTTTGATAGTAGGCTAATATATAGATACATACATCATGTATTGCCTATATGATACGGCCTTTATAAGGCTTTTCATATTTTTAGCAGGGTCCAATATGGGTTTTTCAACATTTTGGGGTTTTGGGTTGCCAGCCCCTGGTTTAAATAGCCTGTTCATGATCGTTTAAACATAAAAAAAAAAATCACTAACCGCTGTACTTGAGGACTGGTCTAATACTGACATCTGGCGGGCATACTTTCATTTTACAAATACATATGCATGACTTGTTTATGAAAAATAAAACTAAACATTAATAAAGTAATAGATAAGTAGGCAATATTGCTCTCTTTCTGGAAGTCAACAGAACACATTGGGGAATTTCAGTCAGTTGATGAGCAGAATATTTCATTTCATAGCAGAATTGCAAGATAGATATTCATTCATTTCTCGCACCACTTACCCTCACAATGGTTGCGAGGGGTGCTGGAGCTAGTACCCCTACTTACGAAATTAATTGGTTCCTAAACTTTTTTCGTAAGTTGTAAATTTCGTAAGTAGAGCAGTATTTTATATGTAAATACTCTAATTTGTTCCACGGTCCCCACAAAACTATCAACTAATCCAGGGGTAGGGAACCTATGGCTCGGGAGCCATATGTGGCTCTTTTGATGGGTGGATATGGCTCTCCACCAACCTGTGTGGTAAAATACGGGAACCTCTGGTGAGAGACCTAAGTCCCGAACGCACCAATGAGAGCGTCACGCCGGCACTGTGGTGCTGACACTATTTCTAGCGCCTTTTTAATCATAATTTTTCTTCATTAGACTCTTCTGCATTCATACTCTCATTGCTACTCATTGATTACCAACAGTGAAAAAATGTTCTCAAAAGAATTCAGATACTTTTTTTTACTTTCAAAGTGGTGAAATTATTAATAAATGCATACATTTTCCTGTATTTTTACTTTTAAATTCTGAGTATGGCTCTCAAAGAATAATGTTTGAAAAAATGAATTGTGTATGGCTCTCTTCGTCAAAAAGGTTTCCGACCCCTGAACTAATCCCTTAAAAATTCATCAGTATCCCAATTTTGTAGGAAAATTGAAGACACAAATTAACAACTCATAAACTGAGACGTTTAGTAAACCAATGTTTCTCATTGCACAAGTACAGATGGGAATTCATTGGCACTGACTGGAATATTTTAATACATATGAATACCTATTGGGGGAAGAAAAGGAAGAACTTTTAAAAAGAGTTCCTCCACTCTCCTGCACCCCCGCCAAGGACTCCAGAAACGGTGGGTACTCTGAAGTGCTGTTTGGTGCATACAATAGCTGCGGTTCAGTTTGAGGCTCGACTCTGAGTTCGCCGAAGGCACTCGGCGGCCGCAGCTTTCTCCAAGAAAAACTTGAAGCCCACAACAACGAACGGGGTTAAAAAAACATAAGTAAATCTTCAAACATGAAGAGTTGTTGGCGAGTCCATTGAATTCAATCGGCCACACTTCTTCCAAATTTAAGCAGACAGTCAAAGGAACATGAAGGGATGTTGTGACACAGCCAATATATAGTAATAGCTCGATTATCGCAGTTAATGGGGGGTCGGACCCCCCCGCAAAAAGTGAAAATTATCCTCATTAGGGTCGTGGGGGGTGCTCAAGCCAATCCCAGCTGTCTAATTAAATCCTCGCGACTGTAGAAAATGTTTGCCTTGCAGATGTTCGGAAATAACAATAAGACTGAGAAAACAAAACACCAAACTGGAGAGCAAAGAGCCGCTGCACCTGTGCGCGCTGCCATCTTGTTTCATTACTCATCCATCGGGCCGCCGCTATATATGTAAATATATAATGCAGTCGTACCTCTAGTTACGAAATTAATTGGTTCCAAGACTATTTTCGTAACTTGAACATTTCGTAAGTAGAGGTATACTTTATATTTAAATTCTCTAATTCGTTCCACGGTCCTCACACAACTACCAACTAAACCTTTAAAATTGGTCAAAGTGTCCCAATTTTGCATGAAAGATGTGAGGAAACACAAAAATGAGAGAAAATTCTAAGGAAATGATTTATTAATGTCTTAAAATAAATTAAGCATATGAGAATGTGCCCTGTGCTGCTGAAATATCTCCCTCCGCGGCCGTTATAGATGTAATATCCGTGTTTGTCCGTCAGATGGCGGCAAAAGCCAGTTCTACCAGGGCCAAAAACTCACTTTGGAGTATATTTTAGACTTTTATGTGTGCCATCTGTGTATGTGTTTATGTGTGCAAAAATATGTGCCACGCTGCATTTATACAGTTTTTAATAATTAATACGGGGAATTCAAAATAAAATAACGGATAAGGAAATGCATTAACTTTTTGGGGGATTTTGTAACTTGGCTTATAACCTGAAACTTTCGTACTTATATATATATATATATATATATATATATATATATATATATATATATATATATATATATATATATATATATATTTATATAATTGATTATTTTTTATGTGTCGCAGCTCTAGCTGCAGTAGAGGTTTTATAGCCATAAAATAGTTTTTGAGGGTTGGATTGATACGTTGAAGGCGCTACGAGATACGAGAAAATGCACCGACCGCCACTGATATATATATATATATATATATATATATATATATATATATATATATATATATATATATATATATATATACACATACATATATATATATATATGTATATATATATATATATATATAGTGGTACCTCGTCAGATGAGCATTTTGTATGACAAGGTACCACTGTGTATATATATATATATATATACATATATATATACATATATATATATATATATATATATATATATATATATATATATATATATATATATAAAGTGGTACCTCGTCATACGACCGTTCGTCACACAATATTCTCGTCTTACGACGGAAATTTCGATCGAATAATTCGCCCGTCATGCGATCAAAATTTCGTGATGCGACCAAGCCTTTTTTGCATATCTTTCGTGTATAACAATATCTACGAGCACTGAACGATTAATTCAGACGAGTTCCGACCAGGAAACGCACAACGCGCATGCGCGGGCAAAAAGAGGGCTTTCTGGGTAATGAAGTATACTCGTGCACACAACGCCGATAAGCAATGGCACTCTTTCTCAGAATGAAACTTCATTACCCACAATCAATACGTGGGTAAGCTGAGCTGTTGCATTTCCTGTTATTTTTATTATCTAATACGAGGAGTATTATATTACTTCTCGTTCGCTGCTCCTAAGAACATCAGCGGCACTGGCTCGCAATTCCCTCTTTGTAATATTTCTGGTCGCAACTCTCTCTCTCATAGGCGCCGTTCAAAGCGGCTGCGTTCAGAGCCATTTCAACGAGGGAGTTGCGAGCCGGTCCTCATGAGCAGCGGAGCGATCGCTAAAATGTACTACAAGACTATTTCTCGTTGGCAAGTGGTCGTGGGTTATCCTATTGTGAGGACATTTGTGTGAATCATTTTCGGAATATTTTGAAGGGAATACGTATTACAACAGCAAACAGCCCATCGATAGCGAACGTGAGGGTGGAGGCGTGGCAAACCGCCAACGCGGAAAACGAAGTTTACAACAGATTACAACAAAATTAGAATTCAGTTTTGAGTAAAGTTACATTAAACGTATGTTTGAGTGTCTGTATATATTAATCCAAGTTAATTTAAATTTGTTTGTTCCGTTTACGAGTGCGTTGTCGTGGAAAAAAAACGAACCCCACCCCGTCTCCCGTCGGCGAAATTTGCCCAATTTTAGTTAGATTAAACACATTTTATTACTTTTAAACCACTAGTTATGTGTTACTTTGTTAATAGATGGCGAATTAGAAGAAATAAAACATTTTTTCCAATTCAATATCCTGTTATTGTTTTTTTCAGTGGGTTGGAACGAATTAATTTGTTTCCCATTCATTTCAATGGGAAACGTCCGCTCGAGTTACGAGAATCTCGTCATACGATCTCAGTCCCGGAACGGATTAAGATCGTATGTCGAGGTACCACTGTGTATATATATATATATATATATATATATATATATATATATATATATATATATATATATATATATATATATATATATATATATATATATATATATATATATATATATATATATAATGAGCACCCCTGGTGTACACTGTAACTATAGAGGTGAGGGAGATACCAGTCAAGGGGGAGGGAAGAAAATTGTGTGTGTGGGGGAGGTCTCGTACGTCCGTGTGAAAGTGAGTGTGCATGTGGGGATCTGTGCGAGCGTGTACACAGATGAGTGTGGGTGTATAAGTGTGCATAACAATGCTCTGTCTCAATCTGTCAACCACACTGACACTGAGATCTATCTTGTCGTGGGCAGGAGAAAAGGAATCAAGCAAGCGGACATTAATTAAACGTTTTGGTTGAAGTTTTGTGTGATGTGTTTCCGTTTAGATTAATGTATTTTAGTCCAGGGCTGTGTATTTTGTGGGTGCATGTCTTTTATTGTTTCAAAATAATTGTGTCCCAATTGTTTGTATTGGATTGGTTTGTTCCACCACAACTAGCTGCTTGGTCTAAAATCACTGCACCAACGTCGATCTACATGATTATCCTCCAGGATTGGTGTTTGCAGTCGTAATTGTTTTTTTTTTCTTAGTCTTCAAAATGATATCAGGAAAATAAATTGAGCAATTAATTCTTAGTAAATGCCAATTTTTAGTCTTAATTTTTACTACATGATACTATTCATATTGTATTTTGTCTGTTGTTGAATTGTGAAGACAATATTCACTAAAACGGGCCCACTATCACAGATTTTTACACACTAATTAAATTTTGTATTCAAAAATAAACGATCCAGATACACAGATCCTTAACTATTGAAATTGTACCAAAACAATAATTCTTTTAATGCAGCCCATCAGCATTCCTAAGAACAAATTGATGATGTAACAAAATTACATGAGCCAGCAGGGGGCTGAATGGACTGAATGGAAACGAGTACAGTCGTACCTCTACTTACGAATGCCTCTAGGTACGAAACTTTCACGCTAGAAAACCCTTTGATATGCAAATGGTTGACCCAACATCCGAAAACAAGTTACAAAATCCCCAAAATGCAAATGCATTTCCTGTATGTTATTTTATTTATTTATATTTTATTATCGCGGCCTATTTTCCACTTGCGGCCTCCCACAACCACATCACAACTCTTTTTGACCACTGTTTGTTGTTATGGAGTTCTTTATTTAAAATTATTGGTGCAAATGAAATGAATACGCAGGCCCTGTTATTCATCGAAAAACAGAAGATAAGGAATTGCCATGAGATGACTGATTTGGCAAGGCAATATGCCCAGTTTTAACCCACCTGTTAGCATCGCTACAATACTTTGGCAGAAGGAAGCATTAAAGCCTCTCTGTACTGAGTGACAAGATGGAGACACTGTTAGTCGCTTAGAGTAATATTTAATGCTACGTTTTTTGTATTCATAATTTGAAGTTGTTTGGATTGGATTGGATTGGATTGGATTGGATAACTTTATTCATCCGGTATTCGGGAAATTTCGTTGTCACAGTAGCAAGAGGGTGAGGATGCAGAAATTGGAAAGGCATTTTAGACATAAATAGATAGGTAATAAGTTAATACATAAATACATGAATAAATATATAAATAAATAAGCGTGTTGCTGATATATATATATATATATATATATATATATATATATATATATATATATATATATATATATATATATATATATATATATATATATATATATATATATATATATATATATATATATATATATATATATACATATATATATAGACATCAGAACCGGGCACGGAGTATCATTTCCCCGGTAAAAAGACAGCGATGAACGTCGATACGTCCATACGTGAAATGACAAAAAATGCACTAAAATTAGGTGAAATCCACTGGGGTAAAATCCACATCCTAGCAGCATTTAGTGATTAAATACAAACATTGGAGCTTAAATACAAACACTGGAGCTTTTCAGATATCAGAACCGGGCCCACAATTGAAATATTATTTAGGAATATAGCCATATTATAGTCATCAATAATTCTTTTTAACTGTACACAATATCCATCCTCCTTTCTTTGTTCCTTCTTTTCTATCGCCATCGAAGCTAATGATGAAAGTCGAGCCTGTCCTGTCATATTTCCGGCATAGTCCGTCTTGAAAATGGCTTTAAATCAACACAACAATATATTTGCTTGTGCAGCTAAGTTAGCGCACTGAAAGTGGCGCACACACCATTTTCCCGGCTGTAACAGGCTTGCTAGCTTCGGAGTTGACCACCCTTTCTTAATGATGTCCATTTTTTTCTGGAAAAGTCAGTCTGGAAAATAGCTTTGTGAGCAAATCTGCAACAGAATCCACTTGTTTTTGCCTCTGTCGGCCATTGTAGGTGGAGTTTGCGATCTCTGGCTGCCTCACTATGGCTTCGGCCCGCCTACTAGCCAATCATAGTTGGTGAAAGCAATGACGTATCCCAGCCAGCAAAATGCCAATGTGAATGAAAAAGCATTGTGGGGTTGCCAACTCGAAATCTGATTGGTTAAAAGCAACAGTCTAGTTTAATGCAGCAGAGCCCGCAGAACTGATTGTGAAGGCTTTGAGGCAGATCTGATCCGGCAACAAATAATGGCTGAAATGTGATTGGTTAAATGCTTCAATATGAAAACACACATCTGGAAGCAGTGCAACCAGGGAGAAAAGCAATGAAAGGAAGCTAACAGACCATTTGGAATAACAAGTATTGATGGACAAAATATAATATGATTCAGATATTTCTTAGGCCAGCAGAGAAGGCCTTGAAGGCCCTGATGGCCCGCCAATGATATGTATATATATATATATATATATATATATATATATATATATATATATATATATATATATATATATATATATACATACATACACATACGTGTACATACATATCTCTCTCTCTCTATATATATATATATATATATATATATACACACATACGTGTACATACACATATATACATACATACACATACATCAGTGGCGGGCCGTCAGGGCCTTCAAGGCCTTCTCTGCTGGCCTAAGAAATATCTGAATCATATTATATTTTGTCCATCAATACTTATTATTCCAAATGGTCTGTTAGCTTCCTTTCATTGCTTTTCCCCCTGGTTGCACTGCTTCCAGATGTGTGTTTTCATATTGAAGCATTTGAACAATCACATTTCAGCCATTATTTGTTGCCAGGATCAGAAATCTGCCTCAAAGCCTTCACAATCAGTTCTGCGGGCTCTGCTGCATTAAACAAGACTGCTGCTTTTAACCAATCAGATTTCGAGTTCGCAACCCCACAATCTTTTTTCGCAGCCATTGGCATTTTGCTGGCTGGGATACGTCATTGCTTTCACCCTCTATTATTGGCTTGCTAGAGTAGGCAGGCCAAAGCCAGAACTCGGCAGCCAGACTAGCAAACTCCACCCACAATGGCCAACGCAGGAAAGCAAATGGATTTGGTTGAAGATTTGCTGGCAAAGCCATTTTCCAGACGGACTTTTCCAGAAAAAACGGACATCAGAAAGGGCGGTCAACTCCGAAGCTAGCAAGCCTGTTACAGCCGGGAAAAGGGTGTGTTTGGACCTTCCAGTGCGCTAACTACGAGCGCTATCCCTGGCTCACGGGCTCCGATGAACACAGCAAATTATATTTCTGGGAGTGCTTGTTATTTGCCACCGATCGACATGGTGTTTGGAGCAACACTGGATTTGCAAATTTGTCTTGTTTAACCAAAGCAGCAACGAGACACCAAAGCTCTGCCGGACACTTACAAGCAACGGTCCGCTCCAAAACATTTGGAGATACTCGAGTGGAGTTACAATTAACGAGCAAGTGCGCAGGGAAACGGAGCGCCACAAAGAAAAGGTTAAGAAAAATAGGGAAATCTTAAAAAGTTTGATAGACTGCGTCATTTTTTTGGGCAAGCAGGAACTTTCATTTCGGGGACACGATGAAAGCGCTGCCTCCCCAAACAAAGGAAATTATGGGGAACTTCTTTCTCTCATTGCTGAGAAAAACACGGATTTACATTACCACCTGTCCACTAATAAAGTATTTAGTGGCAGGTCGGGCAAAATACAAAACGACCTGATCACTGCTATTGCTCAAGTAATGGAGGAAGAGATCAGAAGCGAAATAAAAAAGTACAGTTTGTCTCTGTAATGGTGGATGAGACAACAGACGCGAGTAATGCAGCAAAGCTCGCACTGGTTCTGCATTACGTCACGGGCAAAGGTGTCAAGGAGCGGTTCGTCAGATTCTAAAATGTTACCAGTGGGAAGCGAGTCGATGACATTGCAGGTCTCATAATTCAATTTTTGGTGGAAAATGAATGTCTGGGTAAAGTTGTGGCACAGTGTTATGACGGTGCAGCGGTCATGTCTTCTGGATTAAATGGGGTGCAGGCTAAAGTTAAGGAGAGAGCACCGTTAGCTTTATTCATACACTGCTATGCCCATCGGCTCAATTTAGTACTGACTCAGGGGGCCTCAAAGCTTAAAGAATGCAAGATATTTTTTGCTCACCTGAATGGCTTTGCTGCATTTTTTTCGAGATCGCCTCAACGCAAACAGCTGCTGGACGAAATCTGCCAGCGGCGTCTGCCCCGTGTGGCACCAACACGGTGGTAGTACGCATCCAGGGTGGTCAATACAGTATTTGAGAAGAGAGCTGCTCTAAAGGAACTGTTTCATCACATCCTGGAGCATCATGACGAGTACGACGAGGAGTCTATGCGGTGTGCTGATGGATTTAAAGCACGTCTGGATGATTTTGAATTTTGTTTTTTGCTTCACACATTTAATGGCATTTTTGAGCATTCAGACGTGCTTTTTTCAATACTACAGAACCACAAACTGGATGTACAATTTTGTCTTGCAAGAGTAAAAGAGTTTTGTGACACAGTTGAACGCGAGAGGAGCCGATATGAGGAAATCTACGATGCCACCGAACGCAGTGTGGGTGCTCCAAGCGCACGAAGAGGTCAAGCGCAAAATTCTCGCGTGCACTACCAACAACTTCACGACAGGATTCTGGACAATATTATTTGCCAGACGTGGACCAGATTTCAAGACCACGAAAGACTGATGTTTCTCTCCCTCCTCGACTCGCAGATGTTTCAGGAATACCAGGAAACTTTCCCACATGCAGCCTTCTCCACTTTAACGCAGAGCCACGGAACACTTTTCGATCTGCCTCGGCTAAGAACAGAACTGATTGTTATGTATGCCATGGATGATTTTGCAGGAAAATCTCCCACTGATCTCCTTGACTTCCTTCAGCAGAAAAATCTGAGTGAGAGCATGGGGCAGCTGTACACATTAGTGTGTTTGGCAGTGACCATCCCCGTGTCCACTGCTTCTGTCGAACAGACGTTTTCAGCCCTAAATAGAATCAAAACTTATGCCAGAAATACAACAGGACAGACTAGACTTTCAGCATTAGCTTTGATGGCCATAGAAAGGAACTTCTTGATGGACCTGAAACGCACGTGTAATCTGTACGACAGAGTAATTGAAATCTTCTTGAGGAAAGAAAGGAGGATGGATTTTGTGTATAAATAAAAAGAATTTTTGTTGAGTAAACTGTCTATTTTCTGAAATAATATTTAAATTTTTGAGGTTATTATCGATTATTTTTATGTGTCGCAGCTGTAGCTGCATCAAAGGTTTTATAGACATAAAATACTTATTGAGGGTTGGATTGATTCACACGTAGCACTATTGAAGGCCCAGGTGTGAAATGCACGGCCCGCCACTGCTAAATCCACACTCTCAGTAACAGGCATCTGAGCATGGTCGGGGCTATGTAACCATGACATACCTGTCAACCTCTGCCGATAACTGCCCTTATAAATGATTATGATTTCCCCTTACAACCCCCCAAAAAACCTTACAAACACCGTACGACTTTATCGGCAGAGGTTGACAGGTATGCCATGATATAGATCCAGAATCATGAGCTCCCGCCGAGGTGGAAGCCTCGCTACCACTTTGGAATGCAGAAGCTTGTGCTGCCATCTTGGTGCGCTTCAATTGGTTACACCTTTCCCAACTGGATGCAAAATGAGAACTCCTCTTTTTTGACATAATTGGTGAAAATGACAGTGCAAACGTATGCAAAGTATGCAAAAAAGGAACGTATAATATATATATAGAAGCAGGAGAATGCCTGTTAGGAAAAAGTATGGGAAACGTGACGGTCAATTTCAAAAGAAAGGCTGACGAATTTTACTTATTTAGGCAATGTTTGGGTGTTATATTTGGTAAAACATTGTAAACCAAAGTGAAAATATGATGAAAATAAATACCTACACAATAGCGGTGCTGTTGCGTAGTTTAGGCAACTAACTTCAAGCGGAAATGTCTAAGCGGAAATGGCTAAGCGGAAGCACTCCAGTGTGCACTGAAGAAAGTATGTGTTTTGGAATTGTCACAGTGTAATGCTCAAAACCACCACAAGAGCGCAGCAAGCTAACATATTTCTGGTCAGGCATACTCATCGATAATACTTGCTCAAAGCTTGAGTTTACACCCGTAGAGAAGGTAAAGAAATTAAATCACCCAGCTATTAGGATTTGACAGCCGTTTCTGTCCAGCATAATGTCAAATCGGTACGATGCAGGGTTTGGACAAAATTAGCATGAGAATGTTAACATAAAACATCCACCCATCCATAAATCACGCTTTATCTATTCCCGCTCCCCGAAACACTTTTTTTCCTGTCGTGACGGAAAGACTCGGCGAGCCACGATGGTGCTGGATGCGCTGACCCAAGACGCCTTTCCACGTCATTTACAAATGTCATTTTTGGAAGAATTTCCGCCAGCAAGTTTCCAGGTCCACACACACGCACACACATCCATCCGTACATCACGTTTTATAGGGATTAGAGAATAGATAAAGCGTGATGTATGGATGGGTGGATGTTTCATAACTCCCATCACGACAGAAAAAAAAGTGTTCCGGGGAGCACCTAGAAACTCGCTGGCGGACAAATCAGCCACGCGGTGCGTTTAGGGCACATCATGTTAAAACAACGATTCATACATCAACTCTGCTTTCAGCTGTAACAAATACAAGTTGTACACACTTAGAGGAGGTAAAACAATTCAATAACTCGTCTATTAGGATACGACAGCCATTTCTGGCCACCATAAAAAAATCAACTCTTTACGTTGCACGGTTTGGACAAACGTAGCGAGAGAATCTTAACATACACACACACACACTCACACACCCATAAATCCCGGTTTATAAGGATTATAGATCACATGTAAAATAAGTGACACATCAAAAAATGGTGGATTATATATATTTGTAATATTTAATGTTACCAATAAAACACAAATAACATTGTCTCAATAGCAGCAAATCCATATCAGAAATACATAGTATATACATAATGAACTATATAAAGAAATTTCTATATACACCGAAAATTTTCGTGTATCTGGGTATGTCCCCTAAATTATATTCACTGCAGTGAATAAAAAACTTGCCATCGCTCATTCATTATCTTTCATTATCAGTACTGCTTATCTTCACAAGAGTCGCCGTGATGTTGGAGCATATTCGAGCCATCACACCACCCTGACATAGTTGTCAGCCAATCCCAGGGGCACAAAGGAACAAAGAGTTTTCAGGTTCACACCTAGCGACAATTTAGTGTGTTTAACTGACCTACAACGCATGCTTATGGGATATGGGAAGAGGAACCAGAGAAAGTCGAGCAGCCACAAGGAGAGCATGAAATAAATAAATAAATAAAATCAGACTTAGGCTTGTCATCATCATTGACTAGACAAAAGCCTAATTGTCATCATACCCTACTGCGTATGACGAAATTGAAGGTGCTTCTCCACAAAGTGCACTATTCTCAGGCAAGAGCCCAACCAAGTGATAGTTTCAGACTTGCTGGCATTCTGCCGTGATGGATACATCGCATCACCTCCCGAGCGCAACCAACTCCCGGCGACTGCGAAAGGTTTGCCTCACCGATGCCAACAAAGAATAAAATGGATCACTTACCTCCCACTGTCTGCCTACTTACCCAGTCAGCCAGCAGGAGGCAGATCGCCGCCCAACGTCCTTCATCTTACCTCACCCCGAAGTTGTTACACAGAGGGGATTGTGTGTCGTGCTACTGCAATTTAGAGTCCTGATGGCTGTGGGAAAGAAGCTGTCCTTAAACCTCTTTGTCCGTGCCTTGTGAGACCGGTAGCGCCTGCCAGAGGGAAGCAGCTGGAATAGGTCGTGACCAGGGTGGTCCGGGTCCCCAACAATGGTCCCGGCTCTGCTGAGGTAACGAGGGCTGGCAATATCCTCCAGTGAGGGCAGAGAGCAGCCGACGATCCTCTGGGCGGTGTTGATCACTCTCTGCATGGCCTTTTTGTCTGCTGCCGTGCTTCCAGCGTACCACACTGTGATGCCGTATGCCAGGATGCTCTCCACAGTGACTTTATAGAAGGTTACCAGAAGCTTAGTGTCCAAGTTGTTCCTCCTGAGTACCCTCAGGAAATTGAGTCGTTTCTGGGCCTTCTTCACTACTGCCGTGGTGTTTGTGGACCAGGAGAGCTTGTCCGTTACGTGGACCCCCAGGAATTTAAAGGACTGGAAATATGCCATACTGGAAGGCAGGATCTTGGGTATGAACTCCGGAGCTCAGTACTTTGAGGATTGTCCCAAAATAATCCACCATACCACCCTGAAATTTATGAAGCTACCTTTTCTATCAAACCCATCTCTAAACTTATATTTGTGCTCAACTACATGTAATGTAGTCATGTTACTAGTCACCCATTGAAGTCATATGTCCACTTGAGTCACTTGAGTCATTCCTATTTAAAATTACTGTAATGGCAAGGCAGAATGCACATAAAGACCTCATAAAACTATTCTATTCCATTATATTGAGTAGGCTTGTGTGTTCTCTGGGTACGTGTGTGTGTGTGTGTGTGTGTGTGTGTGTGTGTGTGTGTGTGTGAACACGAATCCAGCTTTGAAAGGGTAATCCATCTCCATCACTTAAATGATTATCCCCATTAATCTGCTGTAAACTAATAAAGTAAACAACATTCCCTCCGCCCATTTCACCTCCTCCCTAGGTATGGGATCATTAAGTCTTTAGTACATTAATGTGTCTTCATGTTCCCCCACTATCCCAGTCACTAGGGGTTACACACCCCCCGAAGCCCTGTTTAGAGATTCTCCCTGTTTTTGACTGTGGGAGAGAGGGGGTTGCAAGGTTGAAAGTGTGTGTGTGGATGGGTGTGTGTGGGTGCTTGGGGTGGGTGCTTTTGTGCGGTCCATACATTTCTATAGGTCTGGTTGTGTGCGGACATGTACCGTATGAAAAAGCATGTCACTACATTGAGGTGATGAGCTCAGTGGATTTAATTTTGAGTCAGGGACTCAGATGGCCCCGGCGGTTGGCACGGTAATTTGCCTGATCAGGTTAGATATTCGGTGCCGCTGGTGATCAATCATCCAGATTGTCAGAGCAACTGGGGGGTGGTTTGCATGGAGCTGTTTGTAATTACTGTTAGATTGATGCGTCAATGTTTCCCTTGTTTGTCAAATGAAAGTTTGAACAAGTGGGAAAAGTAAAGTGGTTGCAACACACACGTACGGACTCTATACTAATATGTAAACTGGTGTTTGATGTATTACCTGGGTGGGTGTCAGACAATGAAAAAAATGCTGAATTTGATGCACAAGTCCAGTGTCTTGCTAAAATTTACAAGATACCAGTGCTCAAGAAGAAATCCAGGTATCCTCTCCATTTGAACAAAAGAACCTCAAACCAAATTTGATTGCCTATTTAAATTGTGACCAATATTTGATGAAAATATTTCAATGAAATAAATGGTTAAAGCACTATGGTCCAATTAGCAGATGTATTTTTTTTTCAAATCAATCTAGGATGCCAGGTTCCATAGATATATTTGGTTCATAAGAATATAGTACTATATTTATCCGGACCTTCCTGTGTGAAGTTTGCATGTTCTCCCGGGCTTGCGTGGGTTTTCTCCCACATCCTCAAAACGTCTATGGTATGCTGGTTGAACACTCTACATTGCCCCTAAGTATGAGTGTGAGCGTGAATGATTGACAATCCCTGTGCTTGGCTCGTGAGGTGGGATAGGCTCCAGCAACCTGGCGAGGATGCGTGGTACGAATGATCAGTGAATGAACATAGTAAATGAAACTTTAAAGGATGCCATTCAAGAAACAATGATGGAATTTTCATTTGTTTAAAATTCCATCCTTTATTGAATTGAATTCAATGCTTTTATTGTCATTATACACGTATAAAGAGATTTAAAGATTTACTGTGTAAATGATGAAAAAAATACTAATAAATAAGTAAATAAATAAGTAATAAATAAATAAGTAGTCAACTACCCCCACAAATATCCGTACGCCAACTCCATCCAGGTGTACCTAAACCGGAAACCATGGTTGACCAGCCAGGTCTGATCACTCCTGCGGGCCCGTGGTGCAGTCTTCAGATCCGGCGACAGGGCAGTTTACACCGCAGCTCGTGCCAACCTGATGAAAGGCATCAAGGCTGCCAAAGCAGACTAAAAGGGGAAGATAGAAGGGCAACTCAACCACCTCTGAACGAGGTGGCAGAGCATACGGTTCGTCACTAACTACAAGGGCTGTGCTACGACTCCTGCGAACTCAGATGCAGCCCTAGCAGAGGAGCTAAACAACTTTTTGCCCGCTTTAAGTCCCAAGCCTAGCACTCAGTCACGCCACCTCAAATTCCAATACATCCCACACCAAACTCTGGACAAAGCTTCACCCAACTCTCAGTGGAGGTCGTGGACGTGAGACTTGTGCTCTGTGTTGACAACCCCAGGAAGGCCACAGGACTGGATGGAATACCAGGGAAAGTCCTTAAGGCATGTGGTGACCAACTAGCCCCAGTCCTTACACATTAATTATTCTATTAAGAATCATATAGTATATTTGCTATATATTATATAAAATAATTTATATATATTATATGCGGTGCCCACAGTCAGCTGAGGTACCCTTGTGAACATAAGCACTTTGGAAAATAAATATTCTGGCACGGTGGATGGTGGTTAGAGTATTTGCCTCACAGTCCTGAGGTCGAGCATTTGATCCCAAGTCGGTCCTCACTGTGTGGAGTTTGCAATTTCTCCTCAGACTTGCGTGGGTTTTCTCTGAGTACTTCGGTTTCCTCCCACATCCCAAAAACACACATGGTAGGCTGGTTGAACACTGAACCTTAGTATGTGTGCATTTAAGTTTGTACCTTGTACCCTACGATTGGCTGGCCACCAATTCAGGGTCTCGCCTGCCTGGTGCCCAT